>NW_027190383.1:0-40732 GCF_040958095.1 Procambarus clarkii | reverse complement strand
CACCACCACTGCTACACACACCACCACTGCCACACACACCACCACTGCTACACACACCACCACTGCTACACACACCACCACTGCTACACACACCACCACTGCCACACACACCACCACTGCTACACACACAACCACTGCCACACACACACCACCACTGCCACACACACCACCACTGCTACACACACCACCACTGCCACACACACCACCATTGCTACACACTCCACCTCTGCCACACACACACCACCACTGCTACACACACCACCACTGCCACACACACCACCACTGCTACACAAACCACCACTGCCACACACACCACCACTGCCACACACACACCACCACTGCCACACACACCACCACTGCCACACACACCACCACTGCCACATACACCACCACTGCCACACACGACCACTGCCACACACACCACCACTGCCACACACACACACCACCAATGCCACACACACACCACCACTGCCACACACACACCACCACTGCCACACACACCACCACTGCCACAAACCCCACCACTGCAACACACCACCACCGCCACACACACCACCACTGCCACACACCCCACCACTGCCACACACACCACCACTGCCATACACACTACCACTGCCACACACACCACCACTGCCACACACACCACCACTGCCACACACACCACCACTGCCACACACACACCACCACTGCCACACACTACCACCACTGCTATACACCACCACTGCCACACACACCACCACTGCCACACACACACCACCACTGCCACACACTACCACCACTGCCACACACTACCACCACTGCCACACGCACCACCACTGCCATACACACTACCACCACTGACACACACACCACCACTGCCACACACACACCACCACTGCTACACACACCACCACTGCTACACACACACCACCACTGCCACACACTACCACCACTGCTACACACCACCACTGCCATACACACTACCACCACTGCCACACACTACCACCACTGTCACACGCACCACCACTGCCATACACACTACCACCACTGACACACACACCACCACTGCCACACACACACCACCACTGCTACACACACCACCACTGCTACACACACACCACCACTGCCACACACACCACCACTGCCACACACACACCACCACTGCCACACACACACCACCACTGCTACACACACCACCACTGCCACACACACCACCACTGCTACACACACCACCACTGCCACACACACACCACCACTGCCACACACACCACCACTGCCACACGCACCACCACTGCCACACACACCACCACTGCCACACACACACACTACCACTGCCACACACACACCACCACTGCTACACACACCACCACTGCCACACACACCACCACTGCTACACACACCACCACTGCTACACACACCACCACTGCTACACACACCACCACTGCCACAAACACCACCACTGCTACACACACAACCACTGCCACACACACACCACCACTGCCACACACACCACCACTGCTACACACACCACCACTGCCACACACACCACCATTGCTACACACTCCACCTCTGCCACACACACACCACCACTGCTACACACACCACCACTGCCACACACACCACCACTGCTACACAAACCACCACTGCCACACACACCACCACTGCCACACACACACCACCACTGCCACACACACCACCACTGCCACACACACCACCACTGCCACACACACCACCACTGCCACACACACCACTGCTACACACACACCACCACTGCCACACACTACCACCACTGCTACACACCACCACTGCCATACACACTACCACCACTGCCACACACTACCACCACTGCCACACGCACCACCACTGCCATACACACTACCACCACTGACACACACACCACCAATGCCACACACACCACCACTGCCACACACACCACCACTGCCACACACACCACCACTGCCACACACACCACCACTGCCACACACTACCACCACTGCCACACACTACCACCACTGCTACACACCACCACTGCCATACACACTACCACCACTGCCACACACTACCACCACTGCCACACACACCACCACTGCCACACACACACCACCACTGCTACACACACCACCACTGCTACACACACACCACCACTGCCACACACACACCACCACTGCCACACACACACCACCACTGCTACACACACCACCACTGCTACACACACCACCACTGCCACACACACACCACCACTGCCACACACACCACCACTGCCACACACACCACCACTGCTACACACACCACAACTGCTACACACACACCACCACTGCTACACACACACCACCACTGCCACACACACCACCACTGCTACACACACCTCCACTGCCACACACACCACCACTGCCACACACACACCACCACTGCCACACACACCACCACTGCTACACACACACCACCACTGCCACACACACCACCACTGCCACACACACCACCACTGCACACACACCACCACTGCCACACACACACCACCACTGCTACACACACCACCACTGCTACACACACACCATCACTACCACACACACCACCACTGCCACACACACCACCACTGCCACACACACCACCACTGCTACACACACCACCACTGCCACACACACACCACCACTGCCACACACTCACCACCACTGTCACACACACACCACCACTGCCACACACACCACCATTGCTACACACACACACCACCACTGCCACACACACCACCACTGCTACACACACCACCACTGCCACACACACCACCACTGCCACACACACCACCACTGCCACACACACCACCACTGCCACACACACACCACCACTGCCACACACACCACCACTGCCACACACACCACCACTGCCACACACACCACCACTGCCACACACACCACCACTGCCACACACACCACCACTGCTACACACACCACCACTGCCACACACACCACCACTGTCACAAACACACCACCACTGCTACACACACCACCACTGCCACACACATACCACCACTGCTACACACACGACCACTGCCACACACACCACCACTGCCACACACACACCACCAATGCCACACACACACCACCACTGCCACACACACACCACCACTGCCACACACACCACCACTGCCACAAACCCCACCACTGCAACACACCACCACCGCCACACACACCACCACTGCCACACACCCCACCACTGCCACACACACCACCACTGCCACACACACTACCACTGCCACACACACCACCACTGCCACACACACCACCACTGCCACACACACCACCACTGCCACACACACACCACCACTGCCACACACTACCACCACTGCTATACACCACCACTGCCACACACACCACCACTGCCACACACACACCACCACTGCCACACACTACCACCACTGCCACACACTACCACCACTGCCACACGCACCACCACTGCCATACACACTACCACCGCTGACACACACACCACCACTGCCACACACACACCACCACTGCTACACACACCACCACTGCTACACACACACCACCACTGCCACACACTACCACCACTGCTACACACCACCACTGCCATACACACTACCACCACTGCCACACACTACCACCACTGCCACACGCACCACCACTGCCATACACACTACCACCACTGACACACACACCACCACTGCCACACACACACCACCACTGCTACACACACCACCACTGCTACACACACACCACCACTGCCACACACACCACCACTGCCACACACACACCACCACTGCCACACACACACCACCACTGCTACACACACCACCACTGCCACACACACCACCACTGCTACACACACCACCACTGCCACACACACACCACCACTGCCACACACACCACCACTGCCACACACACCACTACTGCCACACACACCACCACTGCCACACACACACACTACCACTGCCACACACACACCACCACTGCTACACACACCACCACTGCCACACACACCACCACTGCTACACACACCACCACTGCTACACACACCACCACTGCTACACACACCACCCCTGCCACACACACCACCACTGCTACACACACAACCACTGCCACACACACACCACCACTGCCACACACACCACCACTGCTACACACACCACCACTGCCACACACACCACCATTGCTACACACTCCACCTCTGCCACACACACACCACCACTGCTACACACACCACCACTGCCACACACACCACCACTGCTACACAAACCACCACTGCCACACACACCACCACTGCCACACACACCACCACTGCCACACACACCACCACTGCCACATACACCACCACTGCCACACACACCACTGCTACACACACCACCACTGCTACACACACCACCACTGCCACACACACCACCACTGCCACACACACCACCACTGCCACACACTACCACCACTGCTACACACCACCACTGCCACACACACCACCACTGCCACACACACCACCACTGCCACACACACCACCACTGCCACACACACACCACCACTGCCACACACACCACCACTGCCACACACACACCACCACTGCCACACACACCACCACTGCCACACACACCACCACTGCCACACACACCACCACTGCCACACACACCACCACTGCCACACACAAGGTATCATCTGGGAGAGGAAATTCTTCAGGAGTCAGAGAAGGAAAAAGACTTGGGGGTTGATATCACGCCAGACCTGTCTCCTGCAGCACATATCAAGCGGATAACATCAGCGGCATATGCCAGGCTGGCCAACATACGAACGGCATTCAGAAACTTGTGTAAAGAATCATTCAGAACTTTGTATACCACATATGTCAGGCCAATCTTGGAGTATGCAGCCCCAGCATGGAGTCCATATCTAGTCAAGGATAAGACTAAACTGGAAAAGGTTCAAAGGTTTGCCACCAGACTAGTACCCGAGCTGAGAGGTATGAGCTACGAGGAGAGACTACGGGAATTAAACCTCACTTCGCTGGAAGACAGAAGAGTTAGGGGGGACATGATCACCACATTCAAGATTCTGAAGGGGATTGATAGGGTAGATAAAGACAGTCTATTTAACACAAGGGGAACACGCACAAGGGGACACAGGTGGAAACTGAGTTCCCAAATGAGCCACAGAGATATTAGAAAGAACTTTTTTAGTGTCAGAGTGGTTGACAAATGGAATGCATTAGGGGGTGATGTGGTGGAGGCTCACTCCATACACAGTTTCAAGTGTAGATATGACAGAGCCCGATAGGCTCAGGAATCTGTACACCTGTTGATTGACGGTTGAGAGGCGGGACCAAAGAGCCAGAGCTCAACCCCCGCAAACACAACTAGGTGAGTACAACTAGGTGAGTACACACCACCACTGCCACACACACCACCACTGCCACACACACACCACCACTGCCACACACTACCAACACTGCTACACACCACCACTGCCATACACACTACCACCACTGCCACACACTTCCACCACTGCCACACGCACCACCACTGCCATACACACTACCACCACTGCCACACACACCACTACTGCCACACACACACCACCACTGCTACACACACCACCACTGCTACACACACACTACCACTGCCACACACACCACCACTGCCACACACACACCACCACTGCTACACACACCACCACTGCTACACACACACTACCACTGCCACACACACACCACCACTGCCACACACACACCACCACTGCTACACACACCACCACTGCCACACACACCACCACTGCTACACACACCACCACTGCCACACACACCACCACCACTGCCACACACACCACCAATGCCACACGCACCACCACTGCCACACATACCACCACTGCCACACACACACACCACCACTGTCACACACACACCACCACTGCTACACACACCACCACTGCCACACACACCACCACTGCTACACACACCACCACTGCTACACACACCACCACTGCTACACACACCAATACTGCCACACACACCACCACTGCTACACACACCACCACTGCCACACACACACCACCACTGCCACACACACCACCACTGCTACACACACCACCACTGCCACACACACCACCATTGCTACACACACCACCTCTGCCACACACACACCACCACTGCTACACACACCACCACTGCCACACACACCACCACTGCTACACAAACCACCACTGCCACACACACCACCACTGCCACACACACACCACCACTGCCACACACACCACTACTGCTACACATACACCACCATTGCCACACACACCACCACTGCCACACACACCACCACTGCCACACACACAACCACTGCCACACACACACACCACCACTGCCACACACACCACCACTGCTACACACACACCATCACTGCCACACACACCACCACTGCCACACACACCACCACTGCCACACACACCACCACTGCTACACACACCACCACTGCCACACACACACCACCACTGCCACACACTCACCACCACTGCCACACACACACCACCACTGCAACACACACCACCACTGCTACACACACACACCACCACTGCCACACACACCACCACTGCCACACACACACCACCACTGCTACACACACAACCACTGCCACACACACCACCACTGCAACACACACCACCACTGTCACACACACCACCACTGCCACACACACACCACCACTGCCACACACACCACCACTGCCACACACACCACCACTACCACACACACCACCACTGCCACACACACCACCACTGCTACACACACCACCACTGCCACACACACCATCACTGCCACACACACCACCACTGCCACACACACCACCACTGCCACACACACCACCACTGCTACACACACCACCACTGCCAAACACACACCACCACTGCTACACACACCACCACTGCCACACACACACCACCACTGCCACACACACACCACCACTGCCACACACACACCACCACTGCCACACACACCACCACTACCACACACACCACCACTGCCCCACACACACCACCACTGCCACACACACCACCACTGCCACACACACACCACCACTGCCACACACACCACCACTACCACACACACCACCACTGCCACACACACCACTGCTACACACACCACCACTGCTACACACACCACCACTGCCACACACACCACCACTGCCACACACACCACCACTGCCACACACTACCACCACTGCTACACACCACCACTGCCACACACACACCACCACTGCCACACACACCACCACTGCCACACACACCACCACTGCCACACACTACCACCACTGCTACACACCACCACTGCAACACACACACCACTACTGCCCCACACACCACCACTGCCACACACACCACCACTGCCACACACGCCACCACTGCCACACACACCACCACTGCCACACACACCACCACTGCCACACACACCACCACTGCCACACACACCACCACTGCTACACACACCACCACTGCTTCACACACCACCACTGCCACACACACACCACCACTGCCACACACACCACTACTGCTACACACACACCACCACTGCCACACACACACCACCACTGCCACACACACACCACCACTGCCACACACACAACCACTGCTACACACACCACCACTGCCACACACACCACCACTGCTACACACAAACCACCACTGCCACACACCACCACTGCCACACACACCAGCACTGCTACACACACCACCACTGCCACACACACACCACCACTGCCACACACACACCACCACTGCCACACACACACCACCACTGCCACACACACCACCACTACCACACACACCACCACTGCCACACACACACCACCACTGCCACACACACCACCACTGCCACACACACACAACCACTGCCACACACACCACCACTGCCACACACACCACCACTGCCACACACACCACTGCTACACACACCACCACTGCTACACACACCACCACTGCCACACACACCACCACTGCCACACACACCACCACTGCCACACACTACCACCACTGCTACACACCACCACTGCCACACACCCCACCACTGCCACACACACCACCACTGCCACACACACCACCACTGCCACACACACCACCACTGCCACACACACCACCACTGCCACACACACCACAACTGCCACAAACCACACCAATGCCACACACACCACCACTGCCACACACACACCACCACTGCCACACACACACCACCACTGCCACACACACACCACCACTGCCACACACACCACCACTGCTACACACACACCACCACTGGCACACACAAACCACCTCTGCCACACACACACCACCACTGCTACACACACACCACCAGTGCCACACACACACCACCACTGCTACACACACCACCACTGCCACACACCACCACTGCTACACACACCACCACTGCCACACACACACCACCACTGCTACACACACACCACCAGTGCCACACACACACCACCACTGCCACACACACCACCACTGCTACACACACACCACCACTGCTACACACACACTGCCACACACACACCACCACTGCTACACACACCACCACTGCTACACACACCACCACTGCTACACACACACCACCACTGCTACACACACACTGCCACACACACACCACCACTGCTACACACACCACCACTGCCACACACACACCACCACTTCCACACACACCACCACTGCCACACACACCACGACTGCCACACACACACCACCACTGCCACACACACACCACCACTGCCACACACACCACCACTGCCACACACACCACCACTGCCACACACACCACCACTGCCACACACACCACCACTGCCACACACTACCACCACTGCCACACACACCACTGCTACACACACCACCACTGCTACACACACCACCACTGCCACACACACCACCACTGCCACACACACCACCACTACCACACACACCACCACTGCCACACACACCACCACTGCTACACACACCACCACTGCCACACACACCATCACTGCCACACACACCACCACTGCCACACACACCACCACTGCCACACACACCACCACTGCTACACACACCACCACTGCCAAACACACACCACCACTGCTACACACACCACCACTGCCACACACACACCACCACTGCCACACACACACCACCACTGCCACACACACACCACCACTGCCACACACACCACCACTACCACACACACCACCACTGCCCCACACACACCACCACTGCCACACACACCACCACTGCCACACACACACCACCACTGCCACACACACCACCACTACCACACACACCACCACTGCCACACACACCACTGCTACACACACCACCACTGCTACACACACCACCACTGCCACACACACCACCACTGCCACACACACCACCACTGCCACACACTACCACCACTGCTACACACCACCACTGCCACACACACACCACCACTGCCACACACACCACCACTGCCACACACACCACCACTGCCACACACTACCACCACTGCTACACACCACCACTGCAACACACACACCACCACTGCCCCACACACCACCACTGCCACACACACCACCACTGCCACACACACCACCACTGCCACACACACCACCACTGCCACACACACCACCACTGCTACACACACCACCACTGCTTCACACACCACCACTGCCACACACACACCACCACTGCCACACACACCACTACTGCTACACACACACCACCACTGCCACACACACACCACCACTGCCACACACACACCACCACTGCCACACACACAACCACTGCTACACACACCACCACTGCCACACACACCACCACTGCTACACACAAACCACCACTGCCACACACCACCACTGCCACACACACCAGCACTGCTACACACACCACCACTGCCACACACACACCACCACTGCCACACACACACCACCACTGCCACACACACACCACCACTGCCACACACACCACCACTACCACACACACCACCACTGCCACACACACACCACCACTGCCACACACACCACCACTGCCACACACACACTACCACTGCCACACACACCACCACTGCCACACACACCACCACTGCCACACACACCACTGCTACACACACCACCACTGCTACACACACCACCACTGCCACACACACCACCACTGCCACACACACCACCACTGCCACACACTACCACCACTGCTACACACCACCACTGCCACACACCCCACCACTGCCACACACACCACCACTGCCACACACACCACCACTGCCACACACACCACCACTGCCACACACACCACCACTGCCACACACACCACCACTGCCACACACACCACAACTGCCACAAACCACACCAATGCCACACACACCACCACTGCCACACACACACCACCACTGCCACACACACACCACCACTGCCACACACACCACCACTGCTACACACACACCACCACTGGCACACACAAACCACCTCTGCCACACACACACCACCACTGCTACACACACACCACCAGTGCCACACACACACCACCACTGCTACACACACCACCACTGCCACACACCACCACTGCTACACACACCACCACTGCCACACACACACCACCACTGCTACACACACACCACCAGTGCCACACACACACCACCACTGCCACACACACCACCACTGCTACACACACACCACCACTGCTACACACACACTGCCACACACACACCACCACTGCTACACACACCACCACTGCTACACACACCACCACTGCTACACACACACCACCACTGCTACACACACACTGCCACACACACACCACCACTGCTACACACACCACCACTGCCACACACACACCACCACTTCCACACACACCACCACTGCCACACACACCACGACTGCCACACACACACCACCACTGCCACACACACACCACCACTGCCACACACACCACCACTGCCACACACACCACCACTGCCACACACACCACCACTGCCACACACACCACCACTGCCACACACTACCACCACTGCCACACACACCACTGCTACACACACCACCACTGCTACACACACCACCACTGCCACACACACCACCACTGCCACACACACCACCACTGCCACACACTACCACCACTGCTACACACCACTACTGCCACACACCCCACCACTGCCACACACACCACCACTGCCACACACATGCTACACATGAAGAGCAGAGGTGCCATAGGCACAATCAGAGAACACTGTATAAACATCAGAGGTCCGCGGTTGTTCAACGTCCTCCCAGCAAGCATAAGAAATATTGCCGGAACAACCGTGGACATTTTTAAGAGGAAACTAGATTTATTCCTCCAAGGAGTGCTGGACCAACCGGGCTGTGGTGGGTATGTGGGCCTGCGGGCCGCTCCAAGCAACAGCCTGGTGGACCAAACTCTCACAAGTCGAGCCTGGCCTCGGGCCGGGCTTGGGGAGTAGACGAACTCCCAGAACCCCATCAACCAGGTATCAACCAGGTATCACACCACCACTGCCACACAAACCACCACTGCCACACACACCACCACTGCCACACACACCACCACTGCCATACACCCCACCACTGCTACACACACCACCACTGCCACACACACCACCACTGCCACACACCCCACCAATGCCACACACACCACCACAGCCACACACACCACCACTGCCACACACACCACCACTGCCACACACACCACCACTGCCACACACTACCACCACTGCCACACACTACCACCACTGCTACACACCACCACTGCCATACACACTACCACCACTGCCACACACTACCACCACTGCCACACACACCACCACTGCCACACACACACCACCACTGCTACACACACCACCACTGCTACACACACACCACCACTGCCACACACACACCACCACTGCCACACACACACCACCACTGCTACACACACCACCACTGCTACACACACCACCACTGCCACACACACACCACCACTGCCACACACACCACCACTGCCACACACACCACCACTGCTACACACACCACAACTGCTACACACACACCACCACTGCTACACACACACCACCACTGCCACACACACCACCACTGCTACACACACCTCCACTGCCACACACACCACCACTGCCACACACACACCACCACTGCCACACACACCACCACTGCTACACACACACCACCACTGCCACACACACCACCACTGCCACACACACCACCACTGCACACACACCACCACTGCCACACACACACCACCACTGCTACACACACCACCACTGCTACACACACACCACCACTGCCACACACACACCACCACTGCCACACACACACCACCACTGCCACACACACCACCACTGCTACACACACACCACCACTGGCACACACAAACCACCACTGCCACACACACACCACCACTGCTACACACACACCACCAGTGCCACACACACACCACCACTGCTACACACACCACCACTGCCACACACCACCACTGCTACACACACCACCACTGCCACACACACACCACCACTGCTACACACACACCACCAGTGCCACACACACACCACCACTGCCACACACACCACCACTGCTACACACACACCACCACTGCTACACACACACTGCCACACACACACCACCACTGCTACACACACCACCACTGCTACACACACCACCACTGCTACACACACACCACCACTGCTACACACACACTGCCACACACACACCACCACTGCTACACACACCACCACTGCCACACACACACCACCACTTCCACACACACCACCACTGCCACACACACCACGACTGCCACACACACACCACCACTGCCACACACACACCACCACTGCCACACACACCACCACTGCCACACACACCACCACTGCCACACACACCACCACTGCCACACACACCACCACTGCCACACACTACCACCACTGCCACACACACCACTGCTACACACACCACCACTGCTACACACACCACCACTGCCACACACACCACCACTGCCACACACACCACCACTGCCACACACTACCACCACTGCTACACACCACTACTGCCACACACCCCACCACTGCCACACACACCACCACTGCCACACACATGCTACACATGAAGAGCAGAGGTGCCATAGGCACAATCAGAGAACACTGTATAAACATCAGAGGTCCGCGGTTGTTCAACGTCCTCCCAGCAAGCATAAGAAATATTGCCGGAACAACCGTGGACATTTTTAAGAGGAAACTAGATTTATTCCTCCAAGGAGTGCCGGACCAACCGGGCTGTGGTGGGTATGTGGGCCTGCGGGCCGCTCCAAGCAACAGCCTGGTGGACCAAACTCTCACAAGTCGAGCCTGGCCTCGGGCCGGGCTTGGGGAGTAGACGAACTCCCAGAACCCCATCAACCTGGTATCAACCAGGTATCACACCACCACTGCCACACAAACCACCACTGCCACACACACCACCACTGCCACACACACCACCACTGCCATACACCCCACCACTGCTACACACACCACCACTGCCACACACACCACCACTGCCACACACCCCACCAATGCCACACACACCACCACAGCCACACACACCACCACTGCCACACACACCACCACTGCCACACACACCACCACTGCCACACACTACCACCACTGCCACACACTACCACCACTGCTACACACCACCACTGCCATACACACTACCACCACTGCCACACACTACCACCACTGCCACACACACCACCACTGCCACACACACACCACCACTGCTACACACACCACCACTGCTACACACACACCACCACTGCCACACACACACCACCACTGCCACACACACACCACCACTGCTACACACACCACCACTGCTACACACACCACCACTGCCACACACACACCACCACTGCCACACACACCACCACTGCCACACACACCACCACTGCTACACACACCACAACTGCTACACACACACCACCACTGCTACACACACACCACCACTGCCACACACACCACCACTGCTACACACACCTCCACTGCCACACACACCACCACTGCCACACACACCACCACTGCCACACACACCACCACTGCACACACACCACCACTGCCACACACACACCACCACTGCCACACACACCACCACTGCTACACACACACCATCACTGCCACACACACCACCACTACCACACACACCACCACTGCCACACACACCACCACTGCTACACACACCACCACTGCCACACACACACCACCACTGCCACACACTCACCACCACTGCCACACACACACCACCACTGCCACACACACCACCATTGCTACACACACACACCACCACTGCCACACACACCACCACTGCTACACACACCACCACTGCCACACACACCACCACTGCCACACACACCACCACTGCCACACACACCACCACTGCCACACACACACCACCACTGCCACACACACCACCACTGCCACACACACCACCACTGCCACACACACCACCACTGCCACACACACCACCACTGCCACACACACCACCACTGCTACACACACCACCACTGCCACACACACCACCACTGTCACAAACACACCACCACTGCTACACACACCACCACTGCCACACACATACCACCACTGCTACACACACGACCACTGCCACACACACCACCACTGCCACACACACACCACCAATGCCACACACACACCACCACTGCCACACACACACCACCACTGCCACACATACCACCACTGCTACACACACCACAAACTGCCACACACACTACCACCGCTACACACACACCACCACTGCCACTCACCACCACTGCCACACACACCACCACTGATACACACACACCACCACTGCCACACACACACCACCACTGCTACACACACACCACCACTGCCACACACACCACCACTGCCACACACACAACCACTGCCACACACACCACCACTGCCACACACACACCACCACTGCCACACACACCACTACTGCTACACACACACCACCACTGCCACACACACCACCACTGCCACACACACACACCACCACTGCCACACACACACCACCACTGCCACACACACCACCACTGCCACACACACACCACCACTGCCACACACACCACCACTGCTACACACACACCACCACTGCCACACACAAACCACCACTGCCACACACACACCACCACTGCTACACACACACCACCAGTGCCACACACACACCACCACTGCTACACACACCATCACTGCCACACACCACCACTGCTACACACACCACCACTGCCACACACACACCAACACTGCTACACACACACCACCAGTGCCACACACACACCACCACTGCCACACACACCACCACTGCTACACACACACCACCACTGCTACACACACACTGCCACACACACACCACCACTGCTACACACACACTGCCACACACACACCACCACTGCTACACACACCACCACTGCCACACACCACCACTGCTACACACACCACCACTGCCACACACACACCAACACTGCTACACACACACCACCAGTGCCACACACACACCACCACTGCCACACACACACCACCACTGCCACACACACCACCACTGCCACACACACCACCACTGCCACACACACCACCACTGCCACACACACCACCACTGCCACACACTACCACCACTGCCACACACACCACTGCTACACACACCACCACTGCTACACACACCACCACTGCCACACACACATCCACTGCCACACACACCACCACTGCCACACACTACCACCACTGCTACACACCACTACTGCCACACACCCCACCACTGCCACACACACCACCACTGCCACACACACCACCACTGCCACACAAGCCACCACTGCCACACACACCACCACTGCCACACACACCACCACTGCCACACACCCCACCACTGCTACACACACCACCACTGCCACACACACCACCACTGCCACACACTACCACCACTGCCACACACTACCACCACTGCTACACACCACCACTGCCATACACACTACCACCACTGCCACACACTACCACCACTGCCACACACACCACCACTGCCACACACACACCACCACTGCTACACACACCACCACTGCTACACACACACCACCACTGCCACACGCACACCACCACTGCCACACACACACCACCACTGCTACACACACCACCACTGCTACACACACCACCACTGCCACACACACACCACCACTGCCACACACACCACCACTGCCACACACACCACCACTGCTACACACACCACCACTGCCACACACACACCACCACTGCTACACACACACCAGCACTGCCACACACACCACCACTGCTACACACACCACCACTGCCACACACACCACCACTGCCACACACACACCACCACTGCCACACACACCACCACTGCTACACACACACCACCACTGCCACACACACCACCACTGCCACACACACCACCACTGCCACACACACCACCACTGCCACACACACACCACCGCTGCCATACACACCACCACTGCTACACACACACCATCACTGCCACACACACCACCACTGCCACACACACACCACCACTGCTACACACACCACCACTGCTACACACACCACCACTGCCACACACACACCACCACTGCCACACACACCACCACTGCTACACACACCACCACTGCCACACACACACCACCACTGCCACACACTCACCACCACTGCCACACATACACCACCACTGCCACACACACCACCATTGCTACACACACACACCACCACTGCCACACACACCACCACTGCTACACACACCACCACTGCAACACACCACCACTGCCACACTCATGTGGCAGTGGTGGTGTGCTACACACACCACCACTGCCAAACACACACCACCACTGCCACACACACCACCACTGCCACACACAACACCACTGCCACACACACACCACCACTGCCACACACACCACCACTGCCACACACACCACCACTGCCACACACACCACCACTGCCACACACACCACCACTGCCACACACACCACCACTGCTACACACACCACCACTGCCACACACACCACCACTGCTACACACACCACCACTGCCAAACACACACCACCACTGCCACACACACCACTACTGCTACACACAAAACACACTGCTGACGCAAAATTAATGAGAAGAGTTGTGACAGACGAGGATTGTAGGATCCTCCAAGAGGACTTAAACAGGCTGCAGAGATGGTCAGAGAAATGGCTACTGGAGTTTAACACCAGTAAATGTAAAGTTATGGAAATGGGATCAGGTGACAGGAGACCAAAGGGACAGTACACAATGAAGGGGAACAGCCTACCTGTAACGATTCGAGAAAGAGACCTGGGAGTGGATGTGACACCTAATCTAACTCCTGAGGCACATATAAATAGGATAACGACAGCAGCGTACTCTACACTGGCGAAAATTAGAACTTCATTCAGAAACCTAAATGAGGAAGCTTTTATCGCGCTTTACACTGCCTACGTGAGACCCGTCTTAGAGTATGCCGCGCCATCATGGAGCCCCCACCTGAAGAAACACATAAAGAAACTGGAGAAGGTTCAGAGGTTTGCGACGAGGCTTGTCCCAGAGCTACGAGGGATGGGATATGAAGAGCGGCTGAAGGAACTGAACCTTACGACACTAGAGAAAAGAAGGGAGAGAGGAGATATGATAGGGACATATAAAATACTCAGGGGAATTGACAAAGTGGAAATAGATCAAATGTTCACACGTAATAATAACAGAACGAGGGGACATGGGTGGAAACTGGAAACTCAGATGAGTCACAGAGATGTTAGGAAGTTTTCTTTTAGCGTGAGAGTAGTAGAAAAATGGAATGCACTTGGGGAACAGGTTGTGGAAGCAAATACTATTCATACTTTTAAAACTAGGTATGATAGGGAAATGGGACAGGAGTCATTGCTGTAAACAACCGATAGCTAGAAAGGCGGGATCCAAGAGTCAATGCTCGATCCTGCAAGCACATATAGGTGAGTACATATAGGTGAGTACACACACCACCACTGCTACACACACACCAACACTGCTACACACACACCACCACTGCTACACACACACCTCAACTGCTACACACACCACCACTGCCACACACACCACCACTGCTACACACACACCACCACTGCCACACACACCACCACTGCCACACACACCACCACTGCTACACACACCACCACTGCCACACACACCACCACTGCCACACACACCACCACTGCCACACACACCACCACTGCCACACACACACCACCACTGCTACACACACCACCACTGCTACACACACACCACCACTGCCACACACACACCACCACTGCCACACACACCACCACTGCTACACACACTACCACTGCCACACACACTACCACTGCCACACACACAACCGCTGCTACACACACACCACCACTGCCACACACCACCACTGCCACACACACCACCACTGCTACACACACACCACCACTGCCACACACACACCACCACTGCCACACACACCACCACTGCTACACACACACCACCACTGCCACACACACCACCACTGCTACACAAACCACCACTGCCACACACACCACCACTGCCACACACACACCACCACTGCCACACACACCACCATTGCTACACACACACCACCACCACTGCCACACACTCACCACCACTGCCACACACACACCACCACTGCAACACACACCACCATTGCTACACACACACACCACCACTGCCACACACACCACCACTGCTACACACACCACCACTGCCACACACACCACCACTGCCACACACACCACCACTGCCACACACACCACCACTGCCACACACACACCACCACTGCCACACACACCACCACTGCCACACACACCACCACTGCCACACACACCACCACTGCCACACACACCACCACTGCTACACACACCACCACTGCCACACACACCACCACTGCTACACACACCACCACTGCCAAACACACACCACCACTGCCACACACACACCACTACTGCTACACACACACCACCACTGCTACACACACACCAACACTGCTACACACACACCACCACTGCTACACACACACCTCAACTGCTACACACACCACCACTGCCACACACACCACCACTGCTACACACACACCACCACTGCCACACACACCACCACTGCCACACACACCACCACTGCTACACACACCACCACTGCCACACACACCACCACTGCCACACACACCACCACTGCCACACACACCACCACTGCCACACACACACCACCACTGCTACACACACCACCACTGCTACACACACACCACCACTGCCACACACACACCACCACTGCCACACACACCACCACTGCTACACACACTACCACTGCCACACACACAACCGCTGCTACACACACACCACCACTGCCACACACACACCACCACTGCCACACACACCACCACTGCTACACACACTACCACTGCCACACACACCACCACTGCTACACACACACCACCACTGCCACACACACACCACCACTGCCACACACACCACCACTGCTACACACACACCACCACTGCCACACACACCACCACTGCTACACACACCACCACTGCCACACACACCACCACTGCTACACACACACCACCACTGCCACACACACCACCACTGCCACACACACCACCACTGCCACACACACCACCACTTCCACACACACACCACCAGTGCGGCACCACCCCCTCATTCCACCCAACAGACACCCTACCTGCCCCAACCCCTGTCAGCCCCCCACTAAGTACCCACCTAAGGCACCCCTCTCCTCCCACTCACCCCCTCCTCCCACTCCCCCCTCCCCCCAGGACCTCCCTTCTCCCCCATCCCCCAAGCCCTCCCTTCTCCCACATTCCCTTCCGTCCCTCCCACCCACAAGCCCTCCATTCTCCCCCACCCCCCTAAGCTCCCCACTCTCCCCCACCCCACCTAAGCCTTCCCCTCTCCACCACTCCCCAAAACCCTCCCCTCTTCCTCAACCACCTCAGCCTTCCCTTTCCCCCCACGTCCCCCAAGCCCTCCCCACTTTAGTGCCCCCCCAAACCCCCCCCCTCAACCCCCCCCCTCACCAACTCCCCCTACCCTCCCCCTCCCCCCCTCACCCACTCCCCCTACCCTCCCCCTCCCCCCCTCACCCACTCCCCCTACCCTCCCCCTCCCCCCCTCACCCACTCCCCCTACCCTCCCCCTCTCCCCCCTCACCCACTCCCCCTACCCTCCCCCCTCCCCCCCCCTCACCCACTCCCCCTACCCTCCCCTCCCCCCTACCCCCCCAAGCCCTTCCTCCTCCACCAGTCTCCCCATACCAGATCCTCCCAGCTCCCGCTCACCCCAGACCCCACAGGTCCTCCCCAGAGGAGAAGCAGAAGAGAGTCAGTTTCAGGGCAATGTACTCGAACATAGATGGGATCACAAGCAAGGCAAGTGAACTAAGGGAAAGAGCACAAGAAGTGAACCCAGATGTAATTGGACTCACTGAAACAAAACTCTCTGGAATCATAACGAATGCCGTGTTTCCCCAGGAGTACACAATAATAAGGAAAGAGAGGGAAGGTAGGGGAGGAGGAGGAGTGGCCCTACTCATGAGAAAGGAATGGAGTTTTAAGGAGATGGCTATCCCGGGCTGTGAGGGTTTCAGAGACTACATAGCAGGCACCATGACAATGGGAGGACCAAGGATAGTAGTAGCAGTAATATATAATCCTCCACCAAATGACAAAAGACCCAGTCAAGAGTACGAAAGCAACAACATGGCAGTTAACACTATAATTGAGAGGGCAGCCTCTTCTGCCTGTAGAAATAGATCCCACCTGCTCATCATGGGGGACTTCAATCACGGCAGGATTGATTGGGAGAACAAGGAACCGCATGGAGGCGAGGATACGTGGAGAGCCAAACTACTGGAGGTGGCGACTAGAAACTTCTTAACCCAGCATGTCAGTGAACCCACAAGGATGAGAGGAAACGACGAACCAGCGAGACTCGACCTGGTTTTCACCCTGAACGACTCTGACATAAGAGAAATCAGTTTTGAGGACCCAGTAGGAATGAGCGACCACAGTGTATTGGTGTTTGAGTACCTGATTGAAGAAGGGTTATTGAACTCGAGAAGGGATACCGAAACCAAAAGGTTAGCATACCGAAAGGGAAACTATGAGGAGATAAGAAAATGCCTAGCAGATATAGCATGGGAAACAGAGCTCAGGGAAAAGACGGCCCAAGATATGATGGAATACATCACGCAAAAATGCAAGGATGCAGCAAACAAGTTTGTCCCAGTCCAAAAGGAAAACAGTGAAATGAAGATGAGAAACCCATGGTTTAATCAGAGATGTAGGCTAGCTAAGCAGCAAAGTAAAAGGGCATGGAGAAACTATAGGAATAACAGGACACTGGAGAGCAGAGAAAGATACCAGAATGCCAGGAATGAATATGTTAGGATGAGAAGAGAGGCAGAAAGACAATACGAAAATGACATCGCAAGCAAGGCAAAGACTCAGCCTAAATTGCTGCATAGCCACATCAGGAGAAAAACAACAGTAAAGGAACAGGTTATGAAATTAAGGTTAGGGGCAGAAGGATTCACTACAACCGACAAGGAAGTGTGTGAGGAACTGAATAAGAAATTCCTGGAGGTCTTCACCTTGGAGCAAGGAGAAATCCCAGAGATAAGAGAGGGAATAGCTAACCAGGAACCACTGGAAGAGTTTGAGATTACCAGCGGGGAAGTAAGGAAGTGTTTACTAGAATTGGATGTGACAAAGGCTATAGGTCCAGATGGAATCTCCCCTTGGATACTAAAGGAAGGAGCAGAAGAACTGTGCCTCCCGCTCTCCATGGTGTATAACAAATCACTGGCAACAGGGGAACTGCCAGAAATTTGGAAAGCAGCTAACGTAGTCCCGATATACAAGAAAGGGGATAGACAGGAGGCACTGAATTACAGACCAGTGTCCCTAACCTGCATACCATGCAAGTTGATGGAGAAGATTGTGCGAAGAAAGCTAGTGGAACATCTGGAGCGAAAGAACTTTGTAACACAGCATCAACATGGATTCAGGGATGGCAGGTCCTGCCTCACAGGGTTACTTGAATTCTATGACCAGGCAACAAAAATAAGGCAAGAAAGAGAAGGGTGGGCAGACTGCATATTTTTGGATTGTCAGAAAGCCTTTGACTCAGTGCCACACAAGAGGCTAGTGAAAAAACTGGAGATGCAGGCTGGAGTGAAAGGGAAGGTACTCCGTTGGATACAGGAGTACCTAAGTAACAGGAGACAACGAGTCAGTGTGAGGGGTGAGGTCTCAGATTGGCGAGACGTTACGAGTGGAGTACCGCAGGGGTCAGTCCCTGGACCTATACTGTTTCTGATATATGTAAATGATCTTCCAGAGGGTATAGAATCGTTTCTCTCAATGTTTGCCGATGATGCAAAAATTATGAGGAGGATTGAAACTGAGGACGATAGTAGGAGGCTACAAGATGACCTAGACAGACTGAGTGAATGGTCCAACAAATGGCTGTTGAAGTTCAACCCGAGTAAATGCAAAGTAATGAAACTAGGTGGTGGAAATAGGAGGACAAACACAGGATACAGAATAGGAGATGAAGTACCTAATGAAACGAACAGAGAGAAAGATCTAGGAGTTGATATCACACCAAACCTGTCTCCTGAAGCCCACATAAAAAGAATAACGTCTGCGGCATATGCGAGGCTGGCTAACATCAGAACAGCGTTCAGGAACCTGTGTAAGGAATCATTCAGAATCTTGTACACCACATATGTAAGACCAATCCTGGCGTATGCGGCCCCAGCATGGAGACCGTACCTTGTCAAGCACAAGACGAAGCTGGAAAAAGTCCAAAGGTATGCCACTAGACTAGTCCCAGAACTAAGAGGCATGAGTTACGAGGAAAGGCTGCGGGAAATGCACCTTACGACACTGGAAGACAGAAGAGTAAGGGGAGACATGATCACAACCTACAAAATCCTCAGAGGAATCGACCGGGTAAACAAGGATAAACTATTCAACACTGGTGGGACGCGAACAAGGGGACACAGGTGGAAACTGAGTACTCACATGAGCCACAGAGACGTTAGAAGGAACTTTTTTAGTGTCAGAGTAGTTAACGGATGGAATGCATTAGGCAGTGATGTGGTGGAGGCTGACTCCATACACAGTTTTAAATATAGATATGATAGAGCCCAGTAGGCTCAGGAATCTGTACACCAGTTGATTGACAGTTGAGAGGCGGGACCAAAGAGCCAAAGCTCAACCCCCGCAAGCACAAATAGGTGAGTACAAATAGGTGAGTACACACCACCACTGCCACACACACCACCACTGCCACACACACCACCACTGCCACACACACACCACCACTGCCACACACACCACCACTGCTACACACACACCACCACTGCCACACACACCACCAATGCCACACACACCACCACTACCACACACACCACCACTGCCACACACACACCACCACTGCCACACACACACCACCACTGCAACACACCACCACTGCTACACACACACCAACACTGCCACACACACACCACCACTGTCACACACACACCACCACTGCTACACACACACCACCACTGCCACACACACCACCACCACTGCCACACACACCACCACTGCTACACACACACCACCACTGCTACACACACCACCACTGCTACACACACCACCACTGCTACACACACACCACCACTGCCACACACACCACCACTGCCACACACACACCACCACTGCCACACACACACCACCACTGCCACACACACACCACCACTGCCACACACACACCACCACTGCTACACACACACCACCACTGCCACACACACCACCACCACTGCCACACACACACCACCACTGCTACACACACACCACCACTGCTACACACACCACCACTGCTACACACACACCACCACTGCCACACACACCACCACCACTGCCACACACACACCACCACTGCTACACACACACCACCACTGCTACACACACCACCACCACTGCCACACACACACCACTACTGCCACACACACACCACCACTGCTACACACAGCCTCCACTGCTACACACAGCCTCCACTGCTACACACAGCACCACTGCGGCCCCAGCATGGAGCCCGTACCTTGTCAAGCACAAGACGAAGCTGGAAAAAGTCCAAAGGTATGCTACTAGACTAGTCCCAGAACTAAGAGGCATGAGTTATGAGGAAAGGCTGCGGGAAATGCACCTCACGACACTGGAAGACAGAAGAGTAAGGGGAGACATGATCACAACCTACAAAATCCTCAGGGGAATCGACCGGGTAAACAAGGACGAACTTTTCAACAATGGTGGGACGCGAACAAGGGGACACAGGTGGAAGCTGAGTACCCAAATGAGCCACAGAGACGTTAGAAAGAACTTTTTCAGTGTCAGAGTAGTTAGCAAATGGAATGCATTAGGAAGTGATGTGGTGGAGGCTGACTCCATTCACAGTTTCAAATATAGATATGATAGAGCCCAGTAGGCTCAGGAATCTGTACACCAGTTGATTGACAGTTGAGAGGCGGGACCAAAGAGCCAAAGCTCAACCCCCGCAAGCACAAATAGGTGAGTACAAATAGGTGAGTACACACCACCACTGCCACACACACCACCACTGCCACACACACCACCACTGCCACACACACACCACCACTGCCACACACACCACCACTGCTACACACACACCACCACTGCCACACACACCACCAATGCCACACACACCACCACTACCACACACACCACCACTGCCACACACACACCACCACTGCCACACACACACCACCACTGCAACACACCACCACTGCTACACACACACCAACACTGCCACACACACACCACCACTGTCACACACACACCACCACTGCTACACACACACCACCACTGCCACACACACCACCACCACTGCCACACACACCACCACTGCTACACACACACCACCACTGCTACACACACCACCACTGCTACACACACCACCACTGCTACACACACACCACCACTGCCACACACACCACCACTGCCACACACACACCACCACTGCCACACACACACCACCACTGCCACACACACACCACCACTGCCACACACACACCACCACTGCTACACACACACCACCACTGCCACACACACCACCACCACTGCCACACACACACCACCACTGCTACACACACACCACCACTGCTACACACACCACCACTGCTACACACACACCACCACTGCCACACACACCACCACCACTGCCACACACACACCACCACTGCTACACACACACCACCACTGCTACACACACCACCACCACTGCCACACACACACCACTACTGCCACACACACACCACCACTGCTACACACAGCCTCCACTGCTACACACAGCCTCCACTGCTACACACAGCACCACTGCGGCCCCAGCATGGAGCCCGTACCTTGTCAAGCACAAGACGAAGCTGGAAAAAGTCCAAAGGTATGCTACTAGACTAGTCCCAGAACTAAGAGGCATGAGTTATGAGGAAAGGCTGCGGGAAATGCACCTCACGACACTGGAAGACAGAAGAGTAAGGGGAGACATGATCACAACCTACAAAATCCTCAGGGGAATTGACCGGGTAAACAAGGACGAACTTTTCAACACTGGTGGGACGCGAACAAGGGGACACAGGTGGAAGCTGAGTACCCAAATGAGCCACAGAGACGTTAGAAAGAACTTTTTCAGTGTCAGAGTAGTTAGCAAATGGAATGCATTAGGAAGTGATGTGGTGGAGGCTGACTCCATTCACAGTTTCAAATGTAGATATGATAGAGCCCAATAGGCTCAGGAATCTGTACACCAGTTGATTGACGGTTGAGAGGCGGGACCAAAGAGCCAGAGCTCAACCCCCGCAAGCACAATTAGGTGAGTACACACACACCACCACTGCTAAACACACACCACCACTGCTACACACACCACCACTGCTACACACACCACCACCACTGCCACACACACACCACCACTGCCACACACACACCACCACTGCTACACACACACCACCACTGCCACACACACCACCACTGCCACACACACCACCACTGCTACACACACACCACCACTGCTACACACACCACCACTGCTACACACACCACCACTGCCACACACACCACCACTGCCACACACACACCACCACTGCCACACACACCACCACTGCCACACACACCACCACTGCTACACACACACACCACCACTGCCACACACACACCACCACTGCCACACACACCACCACTGCCACACACACCACCACTGCTACACACACACACCACCACTGCCACACACACCACCACTGCTACACACACCACCACTGCCACACACACCATCACTGCCACACACACCACCACTACCACACACACCACCACTGCCACACACACACCACCACTGCAACACACCACCACTGCTACACACACACCACCACTGCCACACACACACCACCACTGCCACACACACACCACCACTGCTACACACACACCACCACTGCCACACACACCACCACCACTGCCACACACACCACCACTGCTACACACACACCACCACTGCTACACACACCACCACTGCTACACACACACCACCACTGCCACACACACCACCACTGCCACACACACCACCACTGCCACACACACACCACCACTGCAACACACCACCACTGCAACACACACACCACCACTGCCACACACACACCACCACTGCCACACACACACCACCACTGCTACACACACACCATCACTGCCACACATACCACCACCACTGCCACACACACACCACCACTGCTACACACACACCACCACTGCTACACACACACCACCACTGCTACACACACACCACCACTGCTACACACACACCACCACTGCTACACACACCACCACCACTGCCACACACACACCACCACTGCCACACACACACCACCACTGCTACACACACACCACCACTGCCACACACACACCACCACTGCCACACACACCACCACTGCTACACACACACCACCACTGCCACACACACACCACCACTGCCACACACACCACCACTGCCACACACACCACCACTGCCACACACACACCACCACTGCCACACACACCACCACTGCACACACACACCACCACTGCCACACACACCACCACTGCCACACACACACCACCACTGCCACACACACACCACCACTGCTACACACACATACACCACCACTGCTACACACACACCACCACTGCCACACACATCACCACTGCTACACACGCCACCACTGCCACACATCCCACCACTGCCACACACACACCACCACTGCCACACACACACCACCACTGCTACACACACCACCACCACTGCCACACACACCACCACTGCCACACACACCACCACTGCCACACACACACCACCACTGCTACACACACACACCACCACTGCTACACACACCACCACTGCTACACACACCACCACTGCTACACACACACCACCACTGTCACACACACCACCACTGCCACACACACACCACCACTGCTACACACACACACCACCACTGCTACACACACACCACCACTGCCACACACACCACCACTGCTACACACGCCACCACTGCCACACACCCCACCACTGCCACACACACACCACCACTGCCACACACACCACCACTGCCACACACACCACCACTGCTACACACACACACCACCACTGCCACACACACCACCACTGCTACACACACACCACCACTGCCACACACACCACCACTGCCACACACACCACCACTGGCACACACACCACCACTGTCACACACACACCACCACTGCTACACACACCACCACTGCCACACACACACCACGACTGCTACACACACCACGACTGCCCCACACACACCACCACTGCCACACACACACCACCACTGCCACACACACACCATAACTGCCACAGACACACCACCACTCCTACACACACACACCACCACTGCCACAAACACCACCACTGCTACACACACCACCACTGCCACACACACCACCACTGCTACACACACACACCACCACTGCCACACACACACCACCACTGCCACAAACACCACCACTGCTACACACACCACCACTGCCACACACACCACCACTGCCACACACACCACCACTGCTACACACACACACCACCACTGCCACACACACCACCACTGCTACACACACCACCACTGCCACACACACCACCACTGCTACACACACCACCGCTGCCACACACACCACCACTGCTACACACACCACCACTGCCACACACACCACCACTGCCACACACACACCACCACTGCCACACACACCACCACTGCCACACACACCACCACTGCTACACACACACACCACCACTGCCACACACACACCACCACTGCCACACACACCACCACTGCCACACACACCACCACTGCTACACACACACACCACCACTGCCACACACACCACCACTGCTACACACACCACCACTGCCACACACACCATCCACTGCCACACACACCACCACTACCACACACACCACCACTGCCACACACACACCACCACTGCAACACACCACCACTGCTACACACACACCACCACTGCCACACACACACCACCACTGCCACACACACACCACCACTGCCACACACACACCACCACTGCTACACACACACCACCACTGCTACACACACACCACCACTGCCACACACACACCACCACTGCTACACACACACCACCACTGCCACACACACCACCACTGCCACACACACCACCACTGCTACACACACACCACCACTGCTATACACACCACCACTGCTACACACACCACCACTGCCACACACACCACCACTGCCACACACACACCACCACTGCCACACACGCCACCACTGCCACACATCCCACCACTGCCACACACACACCACCACTGCCACACACACACCACCACTGCTACACACACCACCACCACTGCCACACACACCACCACTGCCACACACACCACCACTGCCACACACACACCACCACTGCTACACACACACACCACCACTGCTACACACACCACCACTGCTACACACACCACCACTGCTACACACACACCACCACTGTCACACACACCACCACTGCCACACACACACCACCACTGCTACACACACACACCACCACTGCTACACACACCACCACTGCCACACACACCACCACTGCTACACACGCCACCACTGCCACACACCCCACCACTGCCACACACACACCACCACTGCCACACACACCACCACTGCCACACACACCACCACTGCTACACACACACCACCACTGCCACACACACCACCACTGCTACACACACCACCACTGCCACACACACCACCACTGCCACACACACCACCACTGGCACACACACCACCACTGTCACACACACACCACCACTGCTACACACACCACCACTGCCACACACACACCACGACTGCTACACACACCACGACTGCCCCACACACACCACCACTGCCACACACACACCACCACTGCCACACACACACCATAACTGCCACAGACACACCACCTCTCCTACACACACACACCACCACTGCCACAAACACCACCACTGCTACACACACCACTACTGCCACACACACCACCACTGCTACACACACACACCACCACTGCCACACACACACCACCACTGCCACAAACACCACCACTGCTACACACACCACCACTGCCACACACACCACCACTGCCACACACACCACCACTGCTACACACACACACCACCACTGCCACACACACCACCACTGCTACACACACCACCACTGCCACACACACCACCACTGATACACACACCACCGCTGCCACACACACCACCACTGCTACACACACCACCACTGCCACACACACCACCACTGCCACACACACACCACCACTGCCACACACACCAC
Organism: Procambarus clarkii; assembly: GCF_040958095.1. Lineage (NCBI taxonomy): Eukaryota > Metazoa > Arthropoda > Malacostraca > Decapoda > Cambaridae > Procambarus > Procambarus clarkii. The sequence continues at coordinate 10,816 of NW_027190383.1, read as the reverse complement.
CACTGCCACACACACCACCACTGCTACACACACACACCACCACTGCCACACACACACCACCACTGCCACACACACCACCACTGCCACACACACCACCACTGCTACACACACACACCACCACTGCCACACACACCACCACTGCTACACACACCACCACTGCCACACACACCATCACTGCCACACACACCACCACTACCACACACACCACCACTGCCACACACACACCACCACTGCAACACACCACCACTGCTACACACACACCACCACTGCCACACACACACCACCACTGCCACACACACACCACCACTGCCACACACACACCACCACTGCTACACACACACCACCACTGCTACACACACACCACCACTGCCACACACACACCACCACTGCTACACACACACCACCACTGCCACACACACCACCACTGCCACACACACCACCACTGCTACACACACACCACCACTGCTACACACACCACCACTGCTACACACACCACCACTGCCACACACACCACCACTGCCACACACACACCACCACTGCCACACACACCACCACTGCCACACACACCACCACTGCTACACACACACACCACCACTGCCACACACACACCACCACTGCCACACACACCACCACTGCCACACACACCACCACTGCTACACACACACACCACCACTGCCACACACACCACCACTGCTACACACACCACCACTGCCACACACACCATCACTGCCACACACACCACCACTACCACACACACCACCACTGCCACACACACACCACCACTGCAACACACCACCACTGCTACACACACACCACCACTGCCACACACACACCACCACTGCCACACACACACCACCACTGCTACACACACACCACCACTGCCACACACACCACCACCACTGCCACACACACCACCACTGCTACACACACACCACCACTGCTACACACACCACCACTGCTACACACACACCACCACTGCCACACACACCACCACTGCCACACACACCACCACTGCCACACACACACCACCACTGCAACACACCACCACTGCAACACACACACCACCACTGCCACACACACACCACCACTGCCACACACACACCACCACTGCTACACACACACCATCACTGCCACACATACCACCACCACTGCCACACACACACCACCACTGCTACACACACACCACCACTGCTACACACACACCACCACTGCTACACACACACCACCACTGCTACACACACCACCACTGCTACACACACCACCACCACTGCCACACAAACACCACCACTGCCACACACACACCACCACTGCTACACACACACCACCACTGCCACACACACACCACCACTGCCACACACACCACCACTGCTACACACACACCACCACTGCCACACACACACCACCACTGCCACACACACCACCACTGCCACACACACCACCACTGCCACACACACACCACCACTGCCACACACACCACCACTGGCACACACACACCACCACTGCCACACACACCACCACTGCCACACACACACCACCACTGCCACACACACACCATCACTGCTACACACACCACCACTGCTACACACACCACCACCACTGCCACACACACCACCACTGCCACACACACCACCACTGCCACACACACACCACCACTGCTACACACACACACCACCACTGCTACACACACCACCACTGCTACACACACCACCACTGCTACACACACACCACCACTGTCACACACACCACCACTGCCACACACACACCACCACTGCTACACACACATACACCACCACTGCTACACACACACCACCACTGCCACACACATCACCACTGCTACACACGCCACCACTGCCACACATCCCACCACTGCCACACACACACCACCACTGCCACACACACACCACCACTGCTACACACACCACCACCACTGCCACACACACCACCACTGCCACACACACCACCACTGCCACACACACACCACCACTGCTACACACACACACCACCACTGCTACACACACCACCACTGCTACACACACCACCACTGCTACACACACACCACCACTGTCACACACACCACCACTGCCACACACACACCACCACTGCTACACACACACACCACCACTGCTACACACACACCACCACTGCCACACACACCACCACTGCTACACACGCCACCACTGCCACACACCCCACCACTGCCACACACACACCACCACTGCCACACACACACCACCACTGCTACACACACACCACCACTGCTACACACACCACCACTGCTACACACACCACCACCACTGCCACACACACACCACCACTGCCACACACACCACCACTGCCACACACACACCACCACTGCCACACACACCACCACTGCCACACACACCACCACTGCTACACACACCACCACTGCCACACACACCACCACTGCCACACACACCACCACCACTGCCACACACACACCACCACTGCTACACACACACCACCACTGCTACACACACACCACCACTGCTACACACACACCACCACTGCTACACACACCACCACTGCTACACACACACCACCACTGCTACACACACACCACCACTGCCACACACACCACCACTGCTACACACACCACCACTGCCACACACACACACTACCCCAAGGGGCCTCGTAGCCTGGTGGATAGCACGCAGGACTTGTAATTCTGTGGCGCGGGTTCGATTCCCGCACGAGGCAGAAACAAATGGGCAAAGTTTCTTTCACCCTAAGTGCCCCTGATACCTAGCAGTAAATAGGTACCTGGGAGTTAGTCAGCTGTCACGGGCTGCTTCCTGGGGTGTGTGTGTGTGTGTGTGGTGTGGAAAAAAAAAAGTAGTTAGTAAGCAGTTGATTGACAGTTGAGAGGCGGGCCGAAAGAGCAAAGCTCAACCCCCGCAAAAACACAACTAGTAAACTGCCACACACACACCACCACTGCCACACACACCACCACTGCCACACACACCACCACTGCTACACACACACACCACCACTGCCACAAACACCACCACTGCCACACACACCACCACTGCCACACACACCACCAGTGCCACACACACCACCACTGCTACACACACCACCACTGCCACACACACCACCACTGCCACACACACCACCACTGCCACACACACCACCACTGCTACACACACCACCACTGCCACACACACCACCACTGCTACACACACACCACCACTGCAACACACACACACCACCATTGCCACAAACACCACCACTGCTACACACACACCACCACTGCCACACACACCACCACTGCTACACACACACACCACCACTGCCACACACACCACCACTGCTACACACACCACCACTGCCACACACACACCACCACTGCTACACACACCACCACTGCCACACACACCACCACTGCCACACACACACCACCACTGCCACACACACCACCACTGCCACACACACCACCACTCCTACACACACACACCACCACTGCCACAAACACCACCACTGCTACACACACCACCACTGCCACACACACCACCACTGCTAAACACACACACCACCACTGCCACACACACCACCACTGCTACACACACCACCACTGCCACACACACCACCACTGCCACACACACACCACCACTGCCACACACACCACCACTGCTACGCACACACACCACCACTGCCACACACACCACCACTGCTACACACCACCACCACTGCCACACACACCACCACTGCCACACACACCACCACTGCTACACACACCACCACTGGCACACACACCACCACTGTCACACACACACCACCACTGCTACACACACCACCACTGCCACACACACACCACGACTGCTACACACACCACGACTGCCCCACACACACCACCACTGCCACACACACACCACCACTGCCACAGACACACCACCACTGCCACACATACCACCACTGCTACACACACCACCACTGTCACACACACTACCACTGCTACACACACCACCACTGCCACACACACTACCACTGCCACACACACACCACCACTGCCACACACACCACCACTGCTACACACACACACCACCACTGCCACACGCACACCACCACTGCCACACACACCACCACTGCCACACACACCACCACGCGGAAATTCGTCAATTTCTCGGGACATTGAAGGAGTATAGAGGCTAGATCATAGTATTTGGCCTCTCGCAGTGTGTAGCTTGCAGGGTGCAACATAGCATAGTCATATCGCTAGCGATAGTGCGAAGATTTGGCGAAGAAACCGAAAGTGGAGCTAGGGCATCACCGGTGCATGTAAGTGTGTGACCTGACCGGGTGGGACGACCCGCCGTGGAGCTACCTGATTGTGCTGTGAGTGTTGACTGTGATCAGTGGTACAGTGAATTAGTGAACTGTCACATAACGATACAGTGACTGACTCCAGAGCTTTGTGTAGACAGAGAAGAACGACCTCATCAATCTACCAGCTCTTAGTGAATCACCTAGTGGGAGACAACGAAGGATAACCATCGTCATCATACATCGCCCTGCCCTTACTCATCTGGTTGTGTGAGCGGGAGGCAGTCTGGTATGTACCCCTCTCTGGTCAATTAATCAGGTGTACAGATTGAGGTAAAAGATTATCAAATTCTCGTTCAGGATATCATATATATTTAAAAATCTCAGAGTGGCCCATTTAGGCAGAGGTAACGCATAAGGGATATCTTGACACATACAAGCACGCCCGCCCACGTACGTATCCACGCACACAAGTGTGCACACGCTAAAACAGACACACACACACACACAATTGTTCAGTCAGGGGAAAAGGCATTAACACCTGGGATAGGACCTTACTATCCCCCCCCCTCTTGACCCCACCATCTGACCTGACCTGACTTAGTCGCCATCTCCGCCCCCCCCCCCCACCCCCAGTCCCCCGCATCGCCCATACACACACTCCTCCCCTCCCCACTCTCCCTCTCTCCCACTCCCACTATCTCTCTCCTGCTCTCCCTCTCCTGCTCTCTCTCTCCTGCTCTCTCTCTCCTGCTCTCTCTCTCCTGCTCTCTCTCTCTCTCTCTCTCTCTCTCTCTCTCTCTCTCTCTCTCTCTCTCTCTCTCTCTCTCTCTCTCTCTCTCTCTCTCTCTCTCTCTCTCTCTCTCTCTCTCTCTCTCCCTCCCTCCCTCCCTCCCTCCCCCTCTCCCTCCCTCTCTTTCCTTCCCCCTCCCTCCCCCTCTCCCTCCTCCTCTCCCTCCCTCTCTTTCCTTCCCCCTCCCTCCCCTTCTCCCTCCCTCTCTTTCCTTCCCCCTCCCTCCCCCTCTCCCTCCCTCTCTTTCCTTCCCCCTCCCTCTCTGCCCACACACACACACACACACCTCCCCCCCTCTCTCCCTCACCCGCTCTCTCCCTCACCCACTCTCTCCCTCACCCACTCTCTCCCTCTCCTCTCTCTCCCTCCCGCCTCTCTCTCCATCTCCTCCCCCCCCCCTCCCCTTCTACTTTCTTCTCACTTCAGTGGAAGGGTTGGATCCCCCCCCACCCACCCATTTATCTCTCCCTTTATCACTCCCTTTCTCTCTCTCTCTCTCTTTCTCTCTCTCTTCCTCTCTCTCTCTCTCTCTCCCTCCCCAATCCCAACAGGGTCAAACATGGCAGCCAGAGGTCCCAGGGGAACAGGAAAGAGCCAAGGTGACGAGATGAAGGAAATGTTCGCCCAGTTTCTGGAGGACATCAAGAGTGAGATGCAAGAAATGATGCAGGAAATGAAGAACGAAATAAGCAACCTGAAAAGAGAGCTGACAGCAGCAAAGGAGGAGATTAGAGCCCTCAAAGAGAATGGTATCGAGGCTGAGAATCAGAAAACCACCCAGGGAGAAGGTGGTAATAGTTTTCTGGATGAGAATGCCACAATAAAAGCAACATTTGCGGAAATACTAAAAAAAAAATAACTCTGAAGTAATGACTGCAGTGATGGAGGTGGCCATGAAAGCAGCCACCTCGCAGGAGGCGGCACACTCCACTAGCCAACTGCTGGAAAGGAACAGATCAGTGGTTGCTGTGGGTATTAAGGAGCAGGAAGGATCTAATAGGACAGAGTGGAATGACAAGGACAAAGCAGCAGTGAATGAAGTACTAAAGGCACTAGACATGGAAGGGGCTGAGCATAGCATTGAGAAGGTTTTCAGGCTAGGCCGGTACAACAAAGACCGAGACCGAATGATAAAGATAGTGTTTGCAAACGAGAACACAAAAGAGAAGATCCTATCAAGGAAGAGCTCCCTGAAAAACGTGGGAAAATTAAAAAATGTATTCCTCCAGAGAGACATGACAAGGGAGGAGAGAGCCGTGGCGGCAGAAGCAAGGAAGAGGCGCAGGGCGAGAGGGGAAAACCAGGAAGTCACAGCTCCCAGCACAACACCCCCAGAGGCGAGGGGGGAACCCGAAACCAGCTAGCCAGTAACACCAGAAGGGAGGACAACCCCGCCTCCCTCCTCTGCATAGAAAACCCCCCTACCCCAAACCCTCCCTGCCCCCACTCAAATGTTCAGCCAAATCTCCCTCCCCCCACACCCAATCCCCACCCTTCTACCCCTCCCCTCCTCCCGAGTCCTCCCCCCCCCCCTTTCCTTCCCGTCCTCCCTCCCCTTTCACCCATACCCTCCCTGTCCCTCCCCCTTCACTGGATCCCCCGCCCCTCATCCCAGTATCCTCTGAGACCCTGTTATCCACCTCACAGGTCCTCACAACCATGGAACAGCCTCCCCCACCAGCAGAACACTCACCAAGGAGGCGATTTGAGAAGGTACAGAAGAAAGTGAGCCTCAAAGCGATGTACACTAACATAGATGGAATTACAAATAAAGCAAATGAGCTTGGAGAACTGGTACTAGAGGAAAACCCAGACATAATAGCCCTCACAGAAACAAAGATCACGAAAACGATAACAAATGCAGTGTTCCCACAGGACTATTATGTTATGAGGAAAGAGAGGGAAGGAAGAGGTGGGGGTGGTGTAGCTCTGCTGGTAAGAAAAGGCTGGGATTTTGAGGAGATGGATATTCAGGGCTGTGAAGGTTTCAGTGACTACATAGCAGGTACTGTAACAAATGGAGGGAAAAAATTATAGTCGCAGTCATATATAATCCACCACCAAATGACAGAAGACCTAGACAGGAATATGATAGAAACAACATGGCCACCATTAACATAATAGAAAGAGCAGCTTCTGTTGCTAGCAGGAATGGATATGGACTACTAATTATGGGAGACTTCAACCATGGGAAGATAGATTGGAAGAACAGAGACCCGCATGGAGGACCAGAAACATGGAGAGCTAAGCTGCTGGACGTGGCAACAAGAAACTTTCTAAGCCAGCACACCAAAGAACCAACAAGAATGAGAGGAGAAGATGAACCAGCAATGCATGATTTGATATTTACCCTAAATGAATGGGATATAAGGGAAGTTAAGATGGAAGCGCCCTTGGGAATGAGTGACCACAGTGTATTGAACTTTGAGTACTTGGTAGAGCTAGGACTTATCTCCCCCAAAAAAGAACTAGGAATCAAAAGGCTGGCATACCGAAAGGGGAATTATGAACAGATGAGAAGTTTCCTAAGTGAAATACCTTGGGACACAAACCTCAGAGACAAGTCTGTACAGGGTATGATGGACTATGTTACCCAAAAGTGTCAGGAGGCAGTAAACAGGTTCATCCCGGCCCAAAGGGAAAAATCCGAGAAGCAACAGAAGAAACCATGGTATAATAGGGCACGTATCGAAGTGAAGAAACTGAACAAAAAGGCGTGGAGGAACTTCCGGAATAACAGAACAGCAGAAAGCAGAGAGAGATACCAGAGAACCAGGAATCAGTACGTCAGGGTGAGAAGAGAAGCAGAGAAAATTTTGAAAATGATATAGCAAACAAAGCCAAGACTGAACAAAAGCTACTCCACAGTCACATCAGAAGGAAAACAACAGTGAAAGAACAGGTATTGAAACTTAGAACAGGCGAGGACAGGTATACAGAGAATGACAGAGAGGTGTGTGAGGAACTCAACAAGAGGTTCCAGGAGGTCTTCACAATAGAACAGGGTGAGGTCACTGTGCTAGGAGAAAGGGAGGTAAACCAGGCGGCCTTGGAGGAGTTCGAAATTACGAGAGAGGAGGTCAAGAGACACCTGCTGGATCTGGATGTTAGAAAGGCTGTTGGTCCAGATGGGATCTCACCATGGGTACTGAAAGAGTGTGCAGAGGCACTTTGCTTGCCACTCTCTAAAGTGTATAGTAAGTCACTAGAGACGGGAGACCTACCAGAAATATGGAAGACGGCGAATATGGTCCCAATATACAAAAAGGGCGACAGACAAGAGGCACTGAACTACAGGCCAGTGTCCTTGACTTGTATACCATGCAAGGTGATGGAGAAGATCGTGAGAAAAAACCTGGTAACACATCTGGAGAGAAGGGACTTCGTGACAAATCGCCAACATGGATTCAGGGAGGGTAAATCTTGCCTTACAGGCTTGATAGAATTCTACGATCAGGTGACACAGATTAAGCAAGAAAGAGAGGGCTGGGCGGACTGCATTTTCTTGGATTGTCGGAAAGCCTTTGACACAGTACCGCATAAGAGGCTGGTACATAAGCTGGAGAGACAGGCAGGTGTAGCTGGTAAGGTGCTCCAGTGGATAAGGGAGTATCTAAGCAATAGGAAGCAGAGAGTTACGGTGAGGGGTGAGACCTCCGATTGGCGTGAAGTCACCAGTGGAATCCCACAGGGCTCTGTACTCGGTCCTATCTTGTTTCTGATATATGTAAATGATCTCCCGGAGGGTATCGATTCATTTCTCTCAATGTTTGCGGACGATGCTAAAATTATGAGAAGGATTAAACCAGAAGAGGACTGTTTGAGGCTTCAAGAAGACCTAGACAAGCTGAAGGAATGGTCGAACAAATGGTTGTTAGAGTTTAACCCAACCAAATGTAATGTAATGAAGATAGGTGTAGGGAGCAGGAGGCCAGATACAAGGTATCATCTGGGAGAGGAAATTCTTCAGGAGTCAGAGAAGGAAAAAGACTTGGGGGTTGATATCACGCCAGACCTGTCTCCTGCAGCACATATCAAGCGGATAACATCAGCGGCATATGCCAGGCTGGCCAACATACGAACGGCATTCAGAAACTTGTGTAAAGAATCATTCAGAACTTTGTATACCACATATGTCAGGCCAATCCTGAAGTATGCAGCCCCAGCATGGAGTCCATATCTAGTCAAGGATAAGACTAAACTGGAAAAGGTTCAAAGGTTTGCCACCAGACTACTACCCGAGCTGAGAGGTATGAGCTACGAGGAGAGACTACGGGAATTAAACCTCACTTCGCTGGAAGACAGAAGAGTTAGGGGGGACATGATCACCACATTCAAGATTCTGAAGGGGATTGATAGGGTAGATAAAGACAGTCTATTTAACACATGGGGACACAGGTGGAAACTGAGTGCCCAAATGAGCCACAGAGATATTAGAATGAACTTTTTTAGTGTCAGAGTGGTTGACAAATGGAATGCATTAGGGGGTGATGTGGTGGAGGCTGACTCCATACACAGTTTCAAGTGTAGATATGACAGAACCCGATAGACTCAGGAATCTGTACACCTGTTGATTGACGGCTGAGAGGCGGGACCAAAGAGCCAGAGCTCAACCCCCGCAAACACAACTAGGTGAGTACACACCACCACTGCCACACACACCACCACTGCTACACACACCACCACTGCCACACACACCACCACTGCCACACACACCACCACTGCTACACACACACCACCACTGCCACACACACACCACCACTGCCACACATACCACCACTGCTACACAGTCCACCACTGCCACACACACCACCACTGCTACACACACACACCACCACTGCCACACACACCACCACTGCCACACACACCACCACTGCTACACACACCACCACTGCCACACACACCACCACTGCCACACACACCACCACTGCTACACACACACCACCACTGCCACACACACACCACCACTGCCACACATACCACCACTGCTACACAGTCCACCACTGCCACACACACCACCACTGCTACACACACACACCACCACTGCCACACACACCACCACTGCCACACACACCACCACTGCTACACACACCACCACTGCCACACACACACCACCACTGCCACACACACACCACCACTGCCACACACACCACCACTGCTAAACACACCACCACTGCCACACACACTTCACCACTGCCACACACACACCACCACTGCCACACACACACCACCACTGCTACACACACCACCACTGCCACACACACCACCACTGCCACACACACACCACCACTGCCACACACACCACCACTGCCGCACACACACACCACCACTGCTACACACACCACCACTGCCACACACACACTACCACTGCTACACACACCACCACTGCCACACACACACCACCACTGCTACACACACCACCAATGCCACACACACACACCACCACTGCCACACACACACCACCACTGCCACACACACACCACCACTGCCACACACACCACCACTGCCACACACACCACCACTGCCACACACACACCACCACTGCCACACACACCACCACTGCCACACACACACCACCACTGCCACACACACCACCACTGCTACACACACCACCACTGCTACACACACCACCACTGCCACACACACACCACCGCGGCCACACACACACCACCACTGCCACACACACCACCACTGCCACACACACCACCACTGCTACACACACACCACCACTGCCACACA
>NW_027190382.1:0-35000 GCF_040958095.1 Procambarus clarkii | reverse complement strand
GTTTATTGTGCACCCCATACTCCTCCTGTGAAGTGTTTATTGTGCACCCCATACTCCTGTGAAGTGTTTATTGTGCACCTTCATACTCTTCCTGTGAAGTGTTTATTGTGCACCCCATACTCATCCTGTGAAGTGTTTATTGTGCACCTTCATACTCTTCCTGTGAAGTGTTTATTGTGCACCTTCATACTCCTGTGAAGTATTTATTGTGCACCTTCATACTCCTGTGAAGTGGAGTTAAAAGATCAAAATTGAGGAAGGGGAAAGGGATAATGTTGGGGTAGAGGGAGGAGTGGACTACCATCATACATTTTTTTTTTTTAAGACAAATTAGAGAGTCTTCTTGTTATCTCGTCATATGAAAATCATAATGGATCCATTCACACTGTCCTGCACTCTTGCACACCACATGACTAAGATGAACTCAAGTTGCAGAACGCACACAATACTCGTATTTAAAAGGCAATTGTACAACACAGATAATGGTTGACACATTTCCCTAAAGTGTACAACATTTCCAATTCGCCAAATATTCAACTCCCGAGTCGAGTCATTGAGAGGAAATTGAATCAATGCACGACTGACTATCCCTGACACGTTCCTATCAGCATTTAAATGAAACCATATTATACTATCACACAGTCAGCAAGGTCTAAAATAGAGCAGGTTGGTGGAAAGTCTGGCTTAAGAGGCCTGGTCGACGACCGGGCCGCGGTGTCGCTAAGCCCCGAAATCGCCTCATGGTAAATCACACATGGCTTGGAGAGTCTTCAGTCCATAGGTTCTAAATATCTGATGTGATTGTTAGTGCTGAATCCCGAGTGCCTTGTCCCTGAACGTGTTCCTTGCTATAACTAGGAGCTAGGAAGCTAGTCTCCACCCCCTTTACATAGCCTAAGGCTACTTCACTATCAAATAATGCCATAGCGGCTGCAGTTTGTTGCAAAGCGTCAAAGCATAAACATGACCCACCACAATTATGAGACTATCATTAAATGTTCAACTCAAGACTTGACCTGACCTGACCCGACCCGACTCGGCCTGGCCTGACCTCTTGGACATGAAGCAACAGTACACCCCGAAAGTGCGAACTTGCATCGTCTTGAGAAATTTTTTCTGTCGTCAAAGATCATCTCTGGCATACTAGACTCGACTCAATCTAATTCCATATCTAACTCTCCCTCATGATTTCATCAGGGCTTTTCCACAATGTTGAGCCACGTGAATCATGTGCCTCCACATCAGAAAAAGTTTGAAGAATTGTTTGGTTACTAGATTCAAAGTACTGAGCGACTAGAAAATTACTTCCTAAATTAGGCTACTTCGATTGTAGCATTTAACACCACAACTACCGCTATTTTCTTGTTTTGTTCCTTTAAACTTAACTATTTTTAGGCATGCGCATCTCTGTGTAGTAATATGAAATAGCTGCACAGTTTAGGGGGTTAAGGGCAGCGATACTTTTTATCGATCACTCTTCTAAAACACGCTCCCCTCAGCCTCGTAAAGTCACACACACACACACACACACACACAGGTGGAAATTGAGTGCCCAAATGAGCCACAGAGATATTAGAAAGAACTTTTTTAGTGTCAGAGTGGTTGACAAATGGAATGCATTAGGAAGTGATGTGGTGGAGGCTGACTCCATACACAGTTTCAAGTGTACATATGATAGAGCCCAATAGACTCGGGAACCGTTGATTGACGGTTGAAAGGCGGGACCAAAGAGCCAGAGCTCAACCCCCGCAAGCACAACTAGGTGAGTACACACACACACTCACTCCATACACAGATTCAAATGTAGATATGATGGAACCCAGTAGGCTCAGGAATCTGTACACCAGTTGATTGACAGTTGAGAGGTGGGACCAAAGAGCCAGAGCTCAACCCCCGCAAGCGCAAATAGGTAAGTACACACACACACCACACACACTCACTCTCTCTCCCTCTCTCCCTCTCTCTCGCTCTCTCTCCCTCTCTCTCGCTCTCTCTCTCTCTCTCTCTCTCTCTCTCTCTCTCTCTCTCTCTCTCTCTCTCTCTCTCTCTCTCTCTCTCTCTCTCTCTCTCTCTCTCTCTCGAGCAAAACATGGAAGGGACACGAACTCGGGCTTACGCACGCAGGATGTCAATCGCGGCTGGAACAAATTCAGAGGATGGGGTGGAACAGGGAGACTGGATGAAGGGAGTACTCCAGCACATGTGGGATGAATTCAGTGAAGGACTGAGGGTAATGAGGGAGACAGTTGCCAACCTGCAGGATGAACTAAGGGCAGCAAAGGAGGAGATAAGATGCCTGAAGGAGACTTCTCCACAATACCAGACACAAACCGTGCCTCAGGGAGACGGGAATGCTACTGTAGAGGGGACCTCTACATCTCAGCTCTCATTTGCTGAAATACTTAAAACGAGCCCTGAAGCTAGGTCTGCAGTTAAGGAAGTTGCCATGGAAGTGGCTTCCTCTCAGGAAGCAGCTAGATGTACCAGCCGGCTGATAGAGAGAAATAGAGCAGTAGTAGTAGCAGGCATTAAAGAGCAAACAGGGACCAGACCAAAGGAGCGGAGAGACAAGGACAAAAACATGATTAAAGAGATCCTTAAAGAGGTAAGGATGGAGGGAGCTGAGCAAAATGTTGAAAAGGTTTTCAGGCTTGGAAAGTACAACAAGGACAGAGACCGAATGATAAAGGTGGTTTTCATGAGCGAAATCGGGAAAGAGGAACTATTAGAAAGGAAGTGCTGTCTAGTAGGTGTAGAGAAGTTCAAAAGAGTATTCTTGCAGAGGGATATGACAAGGGAAGAGAGAATGCAGGCAGCAGACGCAATAAGGAGCGCAGGGAGAGAGAAAGGAATCAGGGAGCCACACCCCTGATCCTTACAATCCCAGGGGGGAATGGGGAACCCTCCTCAAACAGTGCATTAGCCACAGGGAGTGCGGCACCACCCCCACATTCCACCCAACAGACACCCTACCTGCCCCAACCCCTGTCAGCCCCCCACTAAGTACCCACCTAAGGCACCCTCCCCCCACCCACCCCTCTCCTCCCACTCACCCCCCTCCTCACACTCCCCCATCCCCCCAGGACCTCCCTTCTCCCCCATCCCCCAAGCCCTCCCTTCTCCCACATGCCCTTCCGTCCCTCCCACCCACAAGCCCTCCATTCTCCCCCACCCCCCTAAGCTCCCCACTCTACCCCACCCCACCTAAGCCTTCCCCTCTCCACCACTCCCCAAAACCCTCCCCTCTTCCTCAACCACCCTTCCCTTTGCCCCCACGCCCCCCAAGCCCTCCCCACTTTATTGCCCCCCCAAACCCCCTTTTCTCTCCCATCCCTTACCCCCCCAACCCTCCCCCTCTCACATCACACACTCCTCCTACCCTCCCTCTCCCCCCCCTAACCCACTCCCCCTACCCTCCCCCTCCCCCCCTACCCCCCAAGCCCTTCCTCCTCCACCAGTCTCCCCATACCAGATCCTCCCAGCTCCCTCTCACCCCAGACCCCACAGGTCCCCCCCAGAGGAGAAGCAGAAGAGAGTTAGTTTCAGGGCAATGTACTCGAACATAGATGGGATCACAAGCAAGGCAAGTGAACTAAGGGAAAGAGCACAAGAAGTGAACCCAGATGTAATTGGACTCACTGAAACAAAACTCTCTGGAATCATAACGAATGCCGTGTTTCCCCAGGAGTACACAATAATAAGGAAAGAGGGAAGGTAGGGGAGGAGGAGGAGTGGCCCTACTCATGAGAAAGTAATGGAATTTTAAGGAGATGGCTATCCCGGGCTGTGAGGGTTTCAGAGACTACATAGCAGGCACCATGACAATGGGAGGACCAAGGATAGTAGTAGCAGTAATATATAATCCTCCACCAAATGACAGAAGACCCAGTCAAGAGTACGAAAGCAACAACATGGCAGTTAACACTATAATTGAGAGGGCAGCCTCTTCTGCCTGTAGAAATAGATCCCACCTGCTCATCATGGGGGAACTTCAATCACGGCTGGATTGATTGGGAGAACAAGGAACCGCATGGTGGCGAGGATACGTGGAGAGCCAAACTACTGGAGGTGGCGACTAGAAACTTCTTAACCCAGCATGTCAGTGAACCCACAAGGATGAGAGGAAATGACGAACCAGCGAGACTCGACCTGGTCTTCACCCTGAACGACTCTGACATAAGAGAAATCAGTTTGGAGGACCCAGTAGGAATGAGCGACCACAGTGCACTGGTGTTTTAGTACCTGATTGAAGAAGGGTTATTGAACTCGAGGAGGGATACCGAAACCAAAAGGTTAACATACCGAAAGGGAAACTATGAGGAGATAAGAAAATGCCTAGCAGATATAGCATGGGAAACAGAGCTCAGGGAAAAGACGGCCCATGATATGATGGAATACATCACGCAAAAATGCAAGGACGCAGCAAACAAGTTTGTCCCAGTCCAAAAGGAAAACAGTGAAATGAAGATGAGAAACCCATGGTTTAATCAGAGATGTAGGCTAGCTAAGCAGCAAAGTAAAAGGGCATGGAGAAACTATAGGAATAACAGGACACTGGGGAGCAGAGAAAGATACCAGAATGCCAGGAATGAATATGTTAGGATGAGAAGAGAGGCAAAAAGACAATACGAAAATGACATCGCAAGCAAGGCAAAGACTCAGCCTAAATTGCTGCATAGCCACATCAGGAGAAAAACAACAGTAAAGGAACAGGTTATGAAATTAAGGATAGGGGCAGAAGCATTCACTACAAACGACAAGGAAGTGTGTGAGGAACTGAATAAGAAATTCCAAGAGGTCTTTACCTTAGAGCAAGGAGAAATCCCAGAGATAAGAGAGGGAATAGCTAACCAGGAACCACTGGAAGAGTTTGAGATTACCAGCGGGGAAGTAAGGAAGTGTTTACTAGAATTGGATGTGACAAAGGCTATAGGCCCAGATGGAATCTCCCCTTGGATACTAAAGGAAGGAGCAGAAGAACTGTGCCTCCCGCTCTCCATGGTGTATAACAAATCACTGGCAACAGGGGAACTGCCAGAAATTTGGAAAGCAGCTAACGTAGTCCCGATATACAAGAAAGGGGATAGACAGGAGGCACTGAATTACAGACCAGTGTCCCTAACCTGCATATCATGCAAGATGATGGAGAAGATTGTGCGAAGGAAGCTAGTGGAGCACCTGGAGCGAAAGAACTTTGTAACACAGCATCAACATGGATTCAGGGATGGCAGGTCCTGCCTCACAGGGTTACTTGAATTCTACGACCAGGCAACAAAAATAAGGCAAGAAAGAGAAGGGTGGGCAGACTGCATATTTTTGGATTGTCAGAAAGCCTTTGATACAGTGCCACACAAGAGGCTAGTGAAAAAGCTGGAGATGCAGGCTGGAGTGAAAGGGAAGGTACTCCGTTGGATACAGGAGTACCTAAGTAACAGGAGACAACGAGTCAGTGTGAGGGGTGAGGTCTCAGATTGGCGAGACGTTACGAGTGGAGTACCGCAGGGGTCAGTCCTTGGACCTATACTGTTTCTGATATATGTAAATGATCTTCCAGAGGGTATAGAATCGTTTCTCTCAATGTTTGCCGATGATGCAAAAATTATGAGGAGGATTGAAACTGAGGACGATAGTAGGAGGCTACAAGATGACCTAGACAGACTGAGTGAATGGTCCAACAAATGGCTGTTGAAATTCAACCCGAGTAAATGCAAAGTAATGAAACTAGGTGGTGGAAATAGGAGGCCAAACACAGGATACAGAATAGGAGATGAAGTACTTAATGAAACGAACAGAGAGAAAGATCTAGGAGTTGATATCACACCAAACCTGTCTCCTGAAGCCCACATAAAAAGAATAACGTCTGCGGCATATGCGAGGCTGGCTAACATCAGAACAGCGTTCAGGAACCTGTGTAAGGAATCATTCAGAATCTTGTACACCACATATGTAAGACCAATCCTGGAGTATGCGGCCCCAGCATGGAGCCCGTACCTTGTCAAGCACAAGACGAAGCTGGAAAAAGTCCAAAGGTATGCCACTAGACTAGTCCCAGAACTAAGAGGCATGAGTTACGAGGAAAGGCTGCGGGAAATGCACCTTACGACACTGGAAGACAGAAGAGTAAGGGGAGACATGATCACAACCTACAAAATCCTCGGAGGAATCGACCGGGTAAACAAGGATAAACTATTCAACACTGGTGAGACGCGAACAAGGGGACACAGGTGGAAACTGCGTACCCACATGAGCCACAGAGACGTTAGAAGGAACTTTTTCAGTGTCAGAGTAGTTAACGGATGGAATGCACTAGGCAGTGATGTAGTGGAGGCTGACTCCATACACAGTTTTAAATGTAGATATGATAGAGCCCAGTAGGCTCAAGAATCTGTACACCAGTTGATTGACAGTTGAGAGGCGGGACCAAAGAGCCAGAGCTCAACCCCCGCAAGCACAAATAGGCGAGTACAAATAGGTGAGTACACACACACACACACCGAAACACATTTGTTATGCTCGTAACATTATAATTGGTGTGTGTCCTCCAAGTCCTGTGCCTGCTCGTCAGAATATCAATCTCTTATGTTTCAAGAGGTCATTACACTGTCATACCACACCAGTGTTTAGAGCCATTAGAGATGGATAACTCACTGTAGCCCTCTGGCTCTTCGCCCCCATCACCCCTTCCCTCAATGTTTGTTGTTTTTAGATTCAGCTTCTCGGAAGAGAAAGATCCAAGGAGCACGGACTATGGTGAGCCCGTAGTGGACGTACTTGGCACAGGAGCGGGCCGCCTCTTCACTCATGCTTCGCTGATCCTAACCAAGACTTTCCTCGCTTACACAGAAAGGAAAGTCTTGGTTAGAATCTTGACCTTAATTGATTCACATTGCTTCAGTTTAATCTACATAAATCCCTATTATGTCATTCACACATCAGAAGTATTTTAACTCACAGAGATGAATACTTTCTCATTCTAATTTACTTTACAATCAAAAGTTTCTTATTTTCGCCTATCATTAATTTTCGTTTACAATCACTTTCAACCTTCTCTCCCACACACCAACAAAGCTTTCAAATATCCTTCATAAATTTCTTTAATTCACTGTCAGAAGAACCGGGTCATCTGCATACATGAAGTTTGGTATATCCCATTTATTCCCGTCGAGGCGCCGAGCTCCCACCCTCCACTAATACTCCTGTGCTTCCAAACACACACACTGAACCACCACGAGCACGTCCAACAGTCCAAAGGTGCTCCAGCGTCAGTATACAATAAGTCACTTCCTTCACACCCGCACTGACTACGCTTTATTCACTTTATTATATTCTTTAAATAAGATTGTTATAGCAAATGTATCTAAATTTTCTCATCATTCTGTGCACTCAATTTTCATTCTTGTATTATGATCCAATAATTTTCATCACTCGAAAGATTCGAACCCACTACCCGAGTACTCCCAAGCCACCACATTACCGCTGGTCCACAACATTGTATAAGCAGCCCATCCTCCAGATACCCAAAAGTGATTCCATGCACCCGCCAAACCCCCTGTTTATGAATGAAAAACGGGTTACACACGAGTCAACTTATTTCATTCGAACACTTCCGGAACAAGTGCTTCACTGACGAATTTTGTTCGAACCACAACGCTATAAATGCTTCACTCACGTACTACAAATACAAATAATCGCCAACAGAACCTAAACACCTAACCTATGCCTATATATGCATAATATGCTATTATAATAATTTATATTTAAGAAAATTCCCATTTTAAATGAATAGCATGTAAAAAAAATTTGAATGTGTCTGTGGGGTCGACCGCTGGATGGAATGGACTTTAGTCAAGGACGGGTTGGTATAAGTTATTCAACGTGCGATTCCACCGAAGCCACAGGATGTCTGGAGGCCCTAGTTAGGGCCAGTCCAGGGTTTTACATGTAACCCCATGCATAGAGTCTGGTGGAGAACTACATTACCTGCTCCAAGAGTACATAGAGCTTACTATGTAATTCGTCTGTCATTCCAGACGTCCTGGGGATTCATTGGAATCCCAGGTTATAATGACGAATACAGTGACGTGGTCCAGGGCCTTGGAGAACCCAGGTCGAGGATTTGAATCCTCCTCATTACTTCAAATGATTTCCACAATAATTGTAATTGTAGTTGATAGTGCCAGGCCCTTAGTAAGGCACTAATGCCTTGTGGTTGATCCATGCTCTCTAGCTACTAAATGCTCATCATGGATTTGTATCAAGTGGATTAACTTCAAAATAAATAATATTTCCAATTTTTTCAAAACAAAATAAATTTGATAAGTTTTAAAATTCATCGAGCGGAACAGTTTACATGAAGACTGATAATTATTGGTAAACAACACTTAGAGATAAAGGTTGTAACAATTAGAATGGGTCAATGAGCTTGATCCTGGAAGGAAATCAGAAGACATCATCATCCACACCAAAAGCATGAATAGGTGCCGAGTATGGAGGACGGGGGGGGGGGGGGGGAGGGGGGGACAAGGAGTAGTGTTTGCGCAGAGAGAAAACTTAAAAGGATTTAAGTGTTGCATTGAGACAGGGAGAGTGATTAGGAGTGGTAAGTAAAAAGTACAGGGCGATGTAAAGACAAAATAAACGGGGCAGAGAGGGAGAGAGAGACGGAGAGAGGCAGAGAGACAGACATAGACAGAGACAGAGGCAGACAGAGACAGACATAGACAGAGACAGAGACAGACAGACACAGACAGACAGACAGAGACAGACATAGACAGAGACAGACAGAGACAGACAGACAGAGACAGACAGACAGAGACAGGGAGGAGGGGGATAAGGGCGAGTGCCCGAGAACATTCACCACCGCGACAGGGGGGCTCCTTCACTCGCATCAATAACCTATACAACAAAAAATCGTGACTGCAGAGACATATTTATTTAGTATCGGACTGACAATCGTTAATTGAATTGCTGTAGCAAGGAACTCTCTGTAGCACTCTCCTTTATGGCAGTGAGTCTTGGACACTCCGCGCCCGTCAGGAAAGACGGCTGAATGCCTACCACATGCGCTGCCTTAGACACATCTTGGACATCACCTGGCAGGACAAGGTGACAAACAACAACGTCTTGGGGAGAGCAAGAATCACCAGCATGTACACAATGCTGAAACAGAGACGAATGCGCTGGCTCGGGCACGTTGTGCGAATGGGCGACGGCAGGATCCCCAAGGATCTCCTGTACGGAGAGCTGAGGCAGGGAAAGCGTCCAGTAGGCAAGCCCCAGCTACGGTACAAAGACGTATGCAAAAGGGACCTGAAAGCCATGGACGTCGATCTTGCTATATGGGAGACACTGGCTGCAGACCGTTCAGCCTGGAGGCAGCCTGTTCAAAGAGGTCTCTCCAAGTTCGAGGAGTCACTTGCCAAGGAATCGGAGGCAAAGAGACAGAGAAGGAAAGCCGGTAACCAGGAAGACAGACCAGAATCGGACTTCGTTTGTGCTCGGTGTGGGAAGGACTGCCACTCTCGGATTGGCCTCATCAGTCACACCAGACGCTGCACCAGGATTGACAACTAGGGCGCAACTCCATAGTCTCCCGAGACTGAAGGATGCCTACTACTAGCAAGGAAAGTGTCCTTGTCTTTTTTTTCTTTTTATTTTTAAAACAGAGCAAGTACAGCGTATAGTAACCATATAAACAGGAAAGCACAGAATAACGAAGAACATAGAATAACAACAACACAGATAACAAGTAACACTGACCAACACTGATCAACACAAAAGTGTAAACAAAGAATAACATAAAACACATAAGAACACACACACACACACAAACAAAAGCAGCACCACCCAGACGGGGCGTGCCAAAAGCGTCAGTAATTTCAAAAGCGCAAAAGGAGCACAATAAACCAAGGGTAAAGTATAAACAGGAATACACATACAAAGAAACACATACAAAAATAACACAAACGCAAAACACACGCACCATGCGCCACACCACACAACAGCAGACAACACACGCACCATGCGCCACACCACACAACAGCAGACAACACACGCACCATGCGCCACACCACACAACAGCAGACAACACACCATAACAAACATGTCAATAAACACAATAACAAACATGTCAATATAACACTGTAAATACAACATAGTAAGTAAATGCAGGAAAATAACAATGGAATACAACAAACCAATACACAGCACAGTACATAAAATAAAGGAAACAGAACACATTAGCATTACATAGTAAAATAACATAGTAAAAAATAAAGGAATCGGTATAGTACAAACCGACATTGGAACATATAACACAGTAAAATGACACAGATAACAGAACAAAGTGTGAAAAAAAAACATAAACACACAAACAAACAACACATGCCACCCATACGGGGCGTGCCAACAGGAACCATAATGAAAAGCACATAACACAAGGCAGCAAGATAAAATGACAAACACAAGCATACAAAAAACACACAACAATGGAACACATACGAAACAAACACAGCCACCCAGCACACCAGCCCGACCCCCACAGACAGAGGACGGCCAGCCACCAAGCAGAAAGAAAAAACTCCCACCCACCGGACACATCAGGAGAGAGACAGACATGCCACACAACACCACAACACACCCATACCCACCCACACACAAACAAATTCCTGCCACACAAGGTAACCAAGCAAAACCCAGTACACACAAAACCCCAAAGACAAACAAACACAGACCCCACAAACCCCCACCCACCAGAGGGAACCGCCCACCAAACACACACCGAAACTACGACGTTGGTACAACGTTCGAACAAGTTTTAACACCACCTAACCAGTTATAACAACCAATATAGCAAGTTGTAACAACGTTCTAATACGTCATAAACACGTTAAGCCAAGATGTAACAACTTTATTACAAGTTGTAACAAGCGGAAAATAGAGACAGTTTCGGTTTGTGTTTCCAGGGCGAACCAAAGGAACGCGCACAGACACACACACAACCACACCCACAGGAACCCACCACCTACACCAACGCAGCACCCCGGACATACTCGACCGTGAACCAAGCATCAAAAACCCTAGGAAAGGAGCGACGCAACCACCACATAGTATAAGACAGACGGCCTTTCAAAAAGCCCAAAATCCTCCCCACCCCATACCCCTCCATCCTACCAACCCATAAACAAAAAATATAGTCCGCTAACAACACCCCGAGCGTGTTACGCACCCGCCTGGAGCCCCGAGGGAACGAAAAAAACAAAAACCGCAAAAGGTCGACCTGCACCCCTGGACCACAAAAGGCTGCAATGACATCCCGCAACCACCCAACCAAACCCTGAACCCGCGCACAAAAATAAAAGACGTGCAACTGAGTCTCACGTCTCCCACAATGAACACAACCATCAGAGGCGACCAAACCCAACATAATGAGCCTTGCATTCGTAGCCAAAGACTCATGCAAATATCGAAAAACCAATTCACGCGTCCGTGGCGCAATACACGGCCCACTCAACGCCTCCCACACATTCCCCCAGTCGAAACAAGGGTACAAACTTTCGACCCTGGGAGGCACCCGAGAGGCAAGCGCCCCATACACCTCCCGACAACCAAAAGAGACAAACCCAGGAAATCGACAAAGCGCCCGAAGGATCAAAACCGCCCACGAATACACTGGAGGCGTATACATGGCCACCTCCTGGCAACGATCCAGATCAAGCAAAAAACTAAACCTCATAGAGCAGTAAAACAACCCCAAGGAGTTTAACCCACCCCCTAACACCAAACTCCTCCGAACCGACCCCTAAAACAAAGCCAACGCCTTCACATAGACATCAGGAATACCAATTCCACCTTCTGACACCTTAAGACATAACGTAGATCGACGAACCGGATGATACCGGCCACACCACACATAATGATACACCAAACCCTCCAGAGCGCGAGCCCTCCGCCGATCCAACGGAAAACACTGCGCAACAAACCAGACCCGCGACAAAACCTTACAAGACACGACAATCGCCCGCTGGTAAATAGTCAGGGCCCGTTGCGACAACATCCCCACAGCTACGCCCACCCCCCGAGAAACTGCCTCCCAATTAAACTCCAAAGACTGCACATACGACCTGAACCACGTAATCCCCAGAACCCGAATGGACTGAACCACCGGAAACCACGAACCAGACCACACCAAACGAGAGGCCCAACCCCCCAACCTCAGAAGACAAGACTTTCCACGATTGACCAAAGCCCCTGTAGCCGACTCAAATTGAAGCACCAAATCCTGAACAGCAGGCACAGAACCCTCAGAGGCAACAAACAAGACTGTGTCGTCCGCATAACCACAAATCTTGAGGGACAAGCCATTCGGCAAACACGGTGAGACAACTGAACGACAAGCACGCACTGCGCGAACAAAGGGCTCCTGAAACATAATATATAGAAGCATCGACAGAGGACACCCCTGTCGAACCGAACGCCGAATAGCGAAGGGAGCACTAAGGAACCCATTGACACACACCCTACTACTACAACCAGCATACAACATCCGTATCCAGCCCACAAACTGGGGCGGGAAACCAAACCTCTCCAGGACCCGCAAAACAAACCCAATTGGCACTCGATCAAAAGCCTTGGACCAATCCAGGCTTATCATGGCCGCGGGAACACCAGACTCCTCCACATAGAGGAGCAAATCCCGAAAAAGGGAATTGTATTGCACCAACGACCTACCCGGAACGCCACAAAACTGACCCCAAAGAGATCACCGACCCCACAACCGAGCGCAAACGTCCAGCCAACAACTTGGAAATAATCTTGTAATCCACATTTAGCAATGTAATAGGCCGCCAATTTGCAAAAAAACGTAAGTCCCCCGGCTTCGGAAGAAGCCGCACAAGACCATCATGTTGCGAAACGGATAGAGACAAACTCCGAAGACAAAACCGAACCACCTCCAAAAAATCGGCACCAAGCACATCCCAAAACTCGACATAGAACTCCATCGGAAACCCATCCGACCCTGGAACCTTACCACGACGAAAGGACCGCACAACCTCCCAAAACTCCGAAGGGCTTACCTCCCGCACAAGACCCACACAATCCATACCCGACAACCCCGGTGCACAGTGTTGGAGGAAGGACTCCATCAACCCCTCATCCCCCGCAACCACCCCATACAAAGACTCCAATTCACCACGCACATAATGCAAAATCGCCCCCGTGTCCGACACAACCGAACCGTCCGGCCGACGAAGACCTGCCAACAAAACAGAGGCACGCCCCACCCGTTCCCTCCGCAGTAAAAACTGCGAGAGCTTCTCACCACACAACCGTTCCTCCACCCCAGCCCGCACACGTACCCCCTCAGCCATCTCCTCCCTCAGCCCACAAATGAGATCCTTACACACCGAGATCTCCCGAAACCTATCTAAACCCTGATTCAGCAACCCATACAGGCGAAATAACCGTGCCTGCAAGACCCTCAACAGACCAAACCTTTCCGACGCCTCCCGCTTCGCCACCACCCGAAAAAACGACCGACATTCCACCTTAGCCCACTCCCGCCACTCCAGGACCGAGGGAAAAGTCCCCTTCCGAGCGGCCAAAACAGCCCACCGGGCCCGGAACTGGGCACACACAACAGGGCATTTCAGCAACCCACTATTCAGTTTCCACCAGCCACGGCCAACCCGCACCTGGCTGCGAATCCCCACCTGCAACACCACCATGCAATGGTCCGAGAACCCCACGGGAACCGTCTGCAACGAAAAAACTGAACCACCCCCAGTAGGCACGTAAAAACGATCAAGGCGAGAGCAAGCCCCACGCGAGAGAAAAGTGTACTCCAAAGGACCCCCTTGCAACACGGCCGCATCCCGAAACCCGCAACTCTTCAAGGTAGCAGTCAAAGCCGGCGAGATATTCGCTGGACGAAGACTATTGCTATCCCGCGGCGATGTAATACAATTAAAATCCCCCCCCCCAAAATCATCCCCCTCGTATCGTGCCGCAAAAAATGCAGCACATCACGTGAAAAGAAAACCTCCCGGTTCTGCCTCTGCACCGCCCCAGATGGCGCGTACACATTCAAGAGAGAGACCTCAGACCGCAAAAAGGAGACCCGAACTAACAGCACCCGACCACCTTCGTCCATCTCCGTGTGAAGCACGGAAATCAGGGCCCGCTTAGAAAGCAGGATCAACGTACCTCCACGCAAGCCACGCGAAGGGTTTAACACCACCGTAAACCCCTCAGCCAACACATGTAACAACCCCACTTCCTGCACATTGTGCTCCTGCACAAGTGCCACATCCACCCTCCACTCACGCAGCATCGACACCAGGCCCAATTGCACAGCCATAGAACGCAAACCATTCACATTCAGCGAAGCACCCGTTAATTTAGGATCCATCGGGAAAAGAGATAAACCCTATCTAACCACAAAACCGTCATACCGGTCCGGCCGACACCCCGTGGACGGAAGCAGTAGCAGCCGCCACCGGGTTTCCAGGCGACGGAGACGCACTCCCCACAGGGGGGGGAGGCCAGAGTCCTTCCGGAGCTTCACCACAAGGCCGCGATCAGCACTGCCACAGTCCCCCGGATCCACTACCGCCCACTCCGGGCTCCGTACCCCAGGGGACCCACATACGAGATCACCAGGAGGGTCCACAACACACCCTCCACCTCCCGGCACCGACGGGTCTACTACAGACACCGTCACACCCTCACCATCACCGACACTCGCATCAGGCTCTAACCTCCGCACCGAAGGCCCTCGGTCCCCGGAGCGACCACTCCTGTTCGTCTTCCGGCGCTTCGTCAGAGAGCCAGGTTGACCCTGGACAGCAGTGGTGGAAGGACGACGAGAGGGGCGACCCCCTTCCAAGAACTCATCTGCTTCCAAGGGTTCCACACCAAGTGCACTAGAATCTGGCGCGACATCCTCCACCGGCGACAAAACAGGGCCACACCCCACCAAAGCGTCAACATCGACGGCTATGGCAACTGGAGGCGGATGTGTGGGAACCGACCTGTGAGATTTATATTTATTTAATTTATATGAATTTATATTTACGTTAATTTATATACTTCGATAGCAATTTGTATAATGTTAAGTGGACTGTATTTCTGCAATAATCTCAATCTCACAAATCGATCCTCTACACATTAGGGGGGGTTTAATAGTTTATATATATATGCAGCCAATCAAACTACAAAATTAACTACATACATTGAAGAGGTTCCTTATCTTATAGTACAGCAGGTTAGTCCACCAGGTATAACTAGGGTGTAGACACCAAATTATCCTCTTTGAGGTAGCTTCCATATCACCCAGTAACTGGTGCACAAATCTTCCTTCCTCGTCTTGACCTGTCAAAAGTGCGCTAGCTGTGAAGCCAGAATCCTATATATGACAAGCTATATCAGAGAAAACACTATACAGTACATGGAACAATAAAGACCTGGCTTAATTACCTTTAGTTTGAGGCTTCCACGTGATCTAACCGGATCACCCTATATCCTGACATTAATGGCCATAAATGAATGATAAACGGGTTTCGGATAGACACTTAACTTGAATTTGTAGACAGCGTGTTGACAATGGTACACCTTTGGTTTCCATAACACTACGTCCAAGTAAATTTAACAGGAGCCGAATTTGCTCCCGTGTGAGCCTCTGGTCTCAATAAACAATGGCTGCCCTCCTTCCTCACTGACGCCTGGCCTACTTGTCCAGATGTCAATAAGTGATAGAAGGGTCACATTTACTCTACTTTAATATTGATAATTAAGTTAATTTATATAAGATGTTTTTATGATGGTAAAGTCCAAAGACTAATGTATTTAAGAATAATTCCCACCATAATAGGTGGTGAATTATAATAGTATGTGGTGATGATATCCCGTTTTCTTTAGACGGTAATTCCACTACAAGTTACGTTTTCTATGGGTAACTTGTTTATACAACACAGCTATTATCTGTATGATTATTAAATGGTGTCGGATTTTCCGACAGGATGCACCTCCACATGCGTGACCACCGCACTACCACCCACACCAGGGGGGTCCACAGACATCGGATCCGACACGTCAGCACCAGTGGGGCGCACCGCACCCACAACGCCATCACCGGTAGGCGCAGGAGGAGGGTTCAACCCGGCAGGAGCATCCCCCAGGTCCACAAGGCCATGTAGAGGCGGAAAATCCTCTTCTCGGAAGACACTGACCAACCGGACGGTGCCATTACGGCAACCAGCAGCCAGGTGTCCAGCCATACCGCACCGAAAACATGTGCGCTCTTGTCCCGCATAAAAGCACTGCACCTTGAACCCCAGCAGCACCATCGACGATGGGATCGCCTTCCTCAGCTTCATGGTAACCGTGCGGATACCCATCAGGACGCCACGAAGACGGCCAGACTTCAGCACATTTGCCCGACAGGCGAGAACACTCCCATATCCTCCTAAGAACCGGCGGAGCAGGCTCTCTGGGAACTCAAACGGCAGCCCCCGCACCACCACAAAAGTCACTGGAACACACAAGTCCATTACAGAAACCGTACCCGCCGCGCCAGGCAAAGGTACAGTACGCCCGTCATACTTGTCGACCATATCCCGGTACACCACAGCGTCAGTCAGCTTAACCAAGGCCCGATGTTCCCCAGCCAGCTGCACACCACACACATCTGCAGGGTTGAGACCCAGCACATCCAGGAGAGCAACCTCCAACAACGAGTAGTTCACCTGACCAGAGAAGGCCAGCTCAACCGTATCCACACGCCTTATAGGCGGCATGGGCAACGCCATCCCGCCGGCCCGCCAGGCCAGAGGCCACAAAAAAACGCCACCAGCTGTGTGCACGCCAAACGTCCAGGCAAGACTGAGGAGCGAATGTAAACAGAACCGCTCCGCACGGCTGCCAAACAGCCAATTCAAACTGTCCTTATCGGTCAGTTTAGCGAGGGGCGAACATCTCACTTGCTTTATATGACAATCTCGACCATCGTGAATGCGTCTCCTCTCTCTCTATTCTCGTGCTATCCCTTCCAAACAGCCTCGCCACCTTAAGATCCTCCCCAGCGTGAGACAAAGAGGAAGCTGTGAGACTGGGAGAAGGAAATACGAGGAAACAGGCTGTAATTGATCAGCAGAGAGCCAACATCACCCGTGTGAGTTATCACTTAGGATCACTTGTCGTCAGCGTTTGAATTCTCCAGTTCATAATATTTACAGAGAAAACGAACAGCATATCTGATTATGTGTAACACTTTCCATCACCGCCCACGGCATGGGTATGGGGTGCATAATAAAGAAAAATTTAACAAATTATGTGAGTATAAAAAAAGATGTTGTGAAGAGTAAAAGCACTAACAAAAGTGTTACAAATACCCGCTGGATAAGGATGAGGTTGAAGGTAGTTTTAAGACATGTTAGCAGTTTGTGATTCATTGTTCCACTATGTGAAGATTGATCCAACTGTCTGTTGGGGTATTACCCGCGTCACACACCAGATGGGACTCGTTAAACTTCCTCCTCCCCTACAATTCCCTTCCCAGTGGAGTCGAATCACTATTCTTCCCAATGCTGCGGGCTACGACGTCTTCCTTGTAGAGACAATTTGTTACCGAGAACATTTATATATAAGCAACCATGGTGATGACTATGATTATACAGCAACACCAATACAACTCTCAGAGACTATTAAATCCTCATAACCACAATATATATATTTCCAATACAGAAACATTTATTATGTGTGTGTTTGAGAGGATCATCATATGGTTTGTACCTATAACAGGCGGCAGCCCGTTCTCCAAACAAAGATCCAAAAGTGATTCTATGCACCCGCCAAACCCCCCAACTGTTTATGAATGAAAAGCGGTTTACACACGACTCACAACTGCTGACGTTCGAACATAACCGGAACAAGTACTTCACTGACGAATTTTGTTCGAATCACAACGCTATAAATGCTTCACCCACGTACTACAAATACAAATAATCGCCAACAGAACCTAAACACCTAACCTAACCTATGCCTATATATACACAATATGCTAATATATTATAATATTAATTTATACTTGAGAAAATTAGAGTTTTGAATGAACAGCATGTTAAAATTTATGAATGCGTCTGTGGGGTCGACCGCTGGATGTAATGGACTTGAGTCGAGGACGGGTTGCAGGCGGTTAAGGAGACGAATTGACCGATATTCCATGCCATTCATTTGTATGAAACTGTCGTTGTAGCTTAAAGAGGGAGAGGCAGGGCCCAGGAGCTAGTCCTCCCTTGCCGCAGCACTATTAGAGAAGAGCACACACACTTATAAAATACTACAGAACAATTGTTATATACTTCAATGGGCTTTTAATGACCACGACTGGAGAGCCAGCCTCGTATTGTGAGTGTGATAGTGTAAATGTGAGAGTGTGACAGCCTAATTGCGGCAGAGACAGTTAGTCTGACAGACGGTACGAGTGTGGTAGTGAGGGTGTGGTGTTACGACGGTGAGAGTGTGGTGTTACGACGGTGAGTGTGTGGTGTTACGACGGTGAGAGTGTGTGGCGGCGGTGCAATAGTGAGAGTGTGTGGTGGCGGTGCAATAGTGAGAGTGTGGTGGAGGCGGTGCAATGGTGAGAGTGTGGTGGCGGTGCAATGGTGAAAGTGTGGTGGCGGTGCAATAGTGAGAGTGTGGTGGTGGTGGTGCAATAGTGAGAGTGTGTGGCGGCGGTGCAATTGTGAGAGTGTGGTGGCGGTGCAATAGTGAGAGTGTGGTGGTGGCGGTGCAATAGTGAGAGTGTGGTGGCGATGCAATACTGAGAGTGTGGTGGTGGCGGTGCAATAGTGAGAGTGTGGTGGCGGTGCAATAGTGAGAGTGTGCTGGCGGTGCAATAGTGAGAGTGTGTGGTGGCGGTGCAATAGTGAGAGTGTGGTGGTGGCGGTGCAATAGTGAGAGTGTGTGGCGGCTGTGCAATGGTGAGAGTGTGGTGGCGGTGCAATAGAGAGAGTGTGGTGGTGGCGGTGCAATAATGAGAGTGTGGTGGCGGTGAAATAGTGAGAGTGTGCTGGCGGTGCAATAGTGAGAGTGTATGGTGGCGGTGCAATAGTGAGAGTGTGGTGGTGGCGGTGCAATAGTGAGAGTGTGGTGGTGGCGGTACAATGGTGAGAGTGTGGTGGCGGTGCAATAGTGAGAGTGTGGTGGTGGCGGTGCAATAGTGAGAGTGTGGTGGCGGTGCAATAGTGAGAGTGTGGTGGTGGCGGTGCAATAGTGAGAGTGTGGTGGCGGTGCAATAGTGAGTGTGTGGTGGTGGTGCAATAGTGAGTGTGTGGTGGCGGTGCAATAGTGAGAGTGTGTGGTGGTGGTGCAATAGTGAGAGTGTGGTGGTGGCGGTGCAATGGTGAGAGTGTGGTGGCGGTGCAATAGTGAGTGTGTGGTGGCGGTGCAATATTGAGTGTGTGGTGGCGGTGCAATAGTGAGTGTGTGGTGGTGGCGGTGCAATAGTGAGAGTGTGGTGGTGGCGGTGCAATGGTGAGAGTGTGGTGGCGGTGCAATAGTGTGAGTGTGGTGGTGGCGGTGCAATAGTGAGTGTGTGGTGGTGGTGCAATAGTGAGTGTGTGGTGGTGGTGCAATAGTGAGAGTGTGGTGGCGGTGCAATAGTGAGAGTGTGGTGGCGGTGCAATAGTGAGTGTGTGGTGGCGGTGCAATAGTGAGTGTGTGTGGTGGCGGTGCAATAGTGAGTGTGTGGTGGCGGTGCAATAGTGAGTGTGTGTGGTGGCGGTGCAATAGTGAGTGTGTGGTGGCGGTGCAATAGTGTGTGTGTGGTGGCGGTGCAATAGTGAGTGTGTGGTGGTGGTGCAATAGTGAGAGTGTGGTGGCGGTGCAATAGTGAGAGTGTGGTGGCGGTGCAACAGTGAGTGTGTGGTGGCGGTGCAATAGTGAGTGTGTGGTGGCGGTGCAATAGTGAGTGTGTGGTGGCGGTGCAATAGTGAGTGTGTGGTGGCGGTGCAATAGTGAGAGTGTGGTGGCGGTGCAATAGTGAGTGTGTGGTGGCGGTGCAATAGTGAGTGTGTGGTGGCGGTGCAATGGTGAGAGTGTGGTGGTGGCGGTGCAATGGTGAGAGTGTGGTGGTGGCGGTGCAATGGTGAGAGTGTGGTGGCGGTGCAATAGTGAGAGTGTGGTGGTGGCGGTGCAATAGTGAGAGTGTGGTGGTGGCGGTGCAATAGTGAGTGTGTGGTGGTGGTGCAATAGTGAGAGTGTGGTGGCGGTGCAATAGTGAGAGTGTGGTGGTGGTGGTGCAATAGTGAGAGTGTGGTGGTGGCGGTGCAATGGTGAGAGTGTGGTGGCGGTGCAATAGTGTGAGTGTGGTGGTGGCGGTGCAATAGTGAGAGTGTGTGGTGGCGGTGCAATAGTGAGAGTGTGGTGGCGGTGCAATAGTGAGTGTGTGGTGGCGGTGCAATAGTGAGAGTGTGTGGCGGTGCAATAGTGAGAGTGTGGTGGTGGCGGTGCAATGGTGAGAGTGTGGTGGCGGTGCAATAGTGAGTGTGTGGTGGCGGTGCAATAGTGAGAGTGTGGTGGTGGCGGTGCAATGGTGAGAGTGTGGTGGCGGTGCAATAGTGAGTGTGTGGTGGTGGTGCAATAGTGAGAGTGTGGTGGTGGCGGTGCAATAGTGAGAGTGTGGTGGTGGCGGTGCAATAGTGAGAGTGTGGTGGTGGCGGTGCAATGGTGAGAGTGTGGTGGCGGTGCAATAGTGAGAGTGGTAGTGGCGGTGCAATAGTGAGAGTGTGGTGGCGGTGCAATAGTGAGAGTGTGGTGGCGGTGCAATAGTGAGTGTGTGGTGGCGGTGCAATAGTGAGAGTGTGTGGTGGCGGTGCAATAGTGAGTGTGTAGTGGCGGTGCAATAGTGAGAGTGTGTGGCGGTGCAATAGTGAGAGTGTGTGGTGGTGCAATAGTGAGAGTGTGTGGTGGCGGTGCAATAGTGAGAGTGTGGTGGTGGTGCAATAGTGAGAGTGTGGTGGCGGTGCAATAGTGAGTGTGTGGTGGTGGCGGTGCAATGGTGAGAGTGTGTGGTGGTGGTGCAATAGTGAGTGTGTGTGGTGGCGGTGCAATGGTGAGAGTGTGTGGTGGCGGTGCTATAGCGAGAGTGTGGCGGTGCAATAGTGAGTGTGTGGTGGCGGTGCAATGGTGAGAGTGTGTGGTGGTGCAATAGTGAGAGTGTGGTGGCGGTGCAATAGTGAGAGTGTGGTGGCGGTGCAATAGTGAGAGTGTGGTGGCGGTGCAATAGTGAGAGTGTGGTGGCGGTGCAATAGTGAGAGTGTGGTGGCGGTGCAATAGTGAGAGTGTGTGGTGGCGGTGCAATAGTGAGAGTGTGTGGCGGTGCAATCGTGAGAGTGTGTGGTGGTGCAATAGTGAGAGTGTGTGGTGGCAGTGCAATAGTGAGAGTGTGGTGGTGGTGCAATAGTGAGAGTGTGGTGGCGGTGCAATAGTGAGTGTGTGGTGGTGGCGGTGCAATGGTGAGAGTGTGTGGTGGTGGTGCAATAGTGAGTGTGTGTGGTGGCGGTGCAATGGTGAGAGTGTGTGGTGGCGGTGCAATAGTGAGAGTGTGGCGGTGCAATAGTGAGTGTGTGGTGGCGGTGCAATGGTGAGAGTGTGTGGTGGTGCAATAGTGAGAGTGTGGTGGCGGTGCAATAGTGAGAGTGTGGTGGCGGTGCAATAGTGAGAGTGTGGTGGCGGTGCAATAGTGAGAGTGTGGTGGCGGTGCAATAGTGAGAGTGTGGTGGCGGTGCAATAGTGAGAGTGTGTGGTGGCGGTGCAATAGTGAGAGTGTGGTGGCGGTGCAATGGTGCGAGTGTGGTGGCGGTGCAATAGTGAGTGTGTGTGGTGGCGGTGCAATAGTGAGTGTGTGGTGGCGGTGCAATAGTGAGAGTGTGGTGGCGGTGCAATAGTGAGTGTGGTGGTGGCGGTGCAATAGTGAGAGTGTGGTGGCGGTGCAATAGTGAGTGTGGTGGTGGCGGTGCAATAGTGAGAGTGTGTGGTGGTGCAATAGTGAGTGTGTGGTGGTGGCGGTGCAATAGTGAGTGTGTGTGGTGGTGGTGCAATAGTGAGAGTGTGTGGTGGTGCAATAGTGAGAGTGTGGTGGTGGCGGTGCAATAGTGAGAGTGTGTGGTGGTGCAATAGTGAGAGTGTGTGGTGGCGGTGCAATGGTGAGAGTGTGTGGTGGCGGTGCAATAGTGAGAGTGTGGCGGTGCAATAGTGAGTGTGTGGTGGTGCAATAGTGAGAGTGTGTGGTGGTGCAATAGTGAGAGTGTGTGGTGGCGGTGCAATAGTGAGAGTGTGTGGTGGTGGTGCAATAGTGAGTGTGTGTGGTGCCGGTGCAATGGTGAGAGTGTGTGGTGGCGGTGCAATAGTGAGAGTGTGGCGGTGCAACAGTGAGTGTGTGGTGGCGGTGCAATGGTGAGAGTGTGGTGGTGGTGGTGCAATAGTGAGAGTGTGGTGGCGGTGCAATGGTGAGAGTGTGGTGGTGGCGGTGCAATGGTGAGAGTGTGTGGTGGTGGTGCAATAGTGAGTGTGTGTGGTGGCGGTGCAATAGTGAGTGTGTAGTGGTGGTGCAATAGTGAGTGTGTGGTGGTGGCGGTGCAATAGTGAGTGTGTGGTGGCGGTGCAATAGTGAGTGTGTGGTGGTGGTGCAATAGTGAGTGTGTTGTGGTGGCGGTGCAATAGTGAGTGTGTGGTGGCGGTGCAATAGTGAGTGTGTGGTGGTGGTGCAATAGTGAGTGTGTGGTGGTGGCAGTGCAATAGTGAGTGTGTGTGGTGGCGGTGCAATAGTGAGAGTGTGGTGGTGGCGGTGCAATAGTGAGTGTGTGTGGTGGCGGTGCAATAGTGAGAGTGTGGTTGTGGTGGTGCAATAGTGAGTGTGTGGTGGCGGTGCAATAGTGAGTGTGTGGTGGCGGTGCAATAGTGAGTGTGTGTGGTGGCGGTGCAATAGTGAGAGTGTGGTGGTGGTGGTGCAATAGTGAGAGTGTGGTGGTGGCGGTGCAATAGTGAGAGTGTGGTGGTGGCGGTGCAATAGTGAGAGTGTGTGGTGGTGGTGCAATAGTGAGTGTGTGGTGGCGGTGCAATAGTGAGAGTGTGGTGGCGGTGCAATAGTGAGAGTGTGGTGGCGGTGCAATAGTGAGTGTGTGGTGGCGGTGCAATAGTGAGTGTGTGGTGGCGGTGCAATAGTGAGAGTGTGGTGGCGGTGCAATAGTGAGTGTGTGGTGGTGGTGGTGCAATAGTGAGAGTGTGTGGTGGCGGTGCAATAGTGAGTGTGTGGTGGCGGTGCAATAGTGAGTGTGTGGTGGTGGCGGTGCAATAGTGAGAGTGTGTGGTGGCGGTGCAATAGTGAGTGTGTGTGGTGGCGGTGCAATAGTGAGAGTGTGTGGTGGCGGTGCAATAGTGAGTGTGTGGTGGCGGTGCAATAGTGAGTGTGTGGTGGCGGTGCAATAGTGAGAGTGTGGTGGCGGTGCAATAGTGAGTGTGTGATGGTGGCGGTGCAATAGTGAGAGTGTGGTGGCGGTGCAATAGTGAGTGTGTGGTGGCGGTGCAATAGTGAGTGTGGTGGTGGCGGTGCAATAGTGAGAGTGTGTGGTGGCGTTGCAATAGTGAGAGTGTGTGGTGGCGGTGCAATAGTGAGTGTGTGGTGGCGGTGCAATAGTGAGAGTGTGGTGGCGGTGCAATAGTGAGAGTGTGGTGGCGGTGCAATAGTGAGAGTGTGGTGGCGGTGCAATAGTGAGTGTGTGGTGGCGGTGCAATAGTGAGTGTGTGGTGGCGGTGCAATAGTGAGAGTGTGGTGGCGGTGCAATAGTGAGTGTGTGGTGGTGGTGCAATAGTGAGAGTGTGTGGTGGCGGTGCAATAGTGAGTGTGTGGTGGCGGTGCAATAGTGAGTGTGTGGTGGTGGCGGTGCAATAGTGAGAGTGTGTGGTGGCGGTGCAATAGTGAGTGTGTGTGGTGGCGTTGCAATAGTGAGAGTGTGTGGTGGCGGTGCAATAGTGAGTGTGTGGTGGCGGTGCAATAGTGAGTGTGTGGTGGCGGTGCAATAGTGAGAGTGTGGTGGCGGTGCAATAGTGAGTGTGTGATGGTGGCGGTGCAATAGTGAGAGTGTGGTGGCGGTGCAATAGTGAGTGTGTGGTGGCGGTGCAATAGTGAGTGTGGTGGTGGCGGTGCAATAGTGAGAGTGTGTGGTGGCGTTGCAATAGTGAGAGTGTGTGGTGGCGGTGCAATAGTGAGTGTGTGGTGGCGGTGCAATAGTGAGAGTGTGGTGGCGGTGCAATAGTGAGAGTGTGTGGTGGTGGCGGTGCAATAGTGAGTGTGTGGTGGCGGTGCAATAGTGAGAGTGTGGTGGTGGCGGTGCAATAGTGAGAGTGTGGTGGCGGTGCAATAGTGAGAGTGTGGTGGTGGTGGTGCAATAGTGAGTGTGTTCTGGTGGCGGTGCAATAGGGGAGAGTGTGTGGTGGCGGTGCAATAGTGAGTGTGTGTGGTGGCGGTGCAATAGTGAGTGTGTGGCGGCGGTGCAATAGTGAGAGTGTGGTGGTGGTGGTGCAATAGTGAGTGTGTGGTGGCGGTGCAATAGTGAGAGTGTGTGGTGGCGGTGCAATAGTGAGTGTGTGTGGTGGCGATGCAATAGTGAGTGTGTGGCGGCGGTGCAATAGTGAGAGTGTGTGGTGGTGGTGCAATAGTGAGAGAGTGTGGTGGCGGTGGTGCAATAGTGAGTGTGTGGTGGCGGTGCAATAGTGAGTGTGTGGTGGCGATGCAATAGTGAGAGTGTGGTGGCGGTGCAATAGTGAGAGTGTGGTGGCGGTGCAATAGTGTGTGTGTGGTGGCGGTGCAATAGTGAGAGTGTGGTGGTGGTGGTGCAATAGTGAGAGTGTGTGGTGGCGGTGCAATAGTGAGAGTGTGTGGTGGCGGGGCAATAGTGAGAGTGTGGTGGTGGTGGTGCAATAGTGTGAGTGTGTGGTGGCGGTGCAATAGTGAGTGTGTGTGGTGGCGGTGCAATAGTGAGTGTGTGGCGGCAGTGCAATAGTGAGAGTGTGGTGGTGGCGGTGCAATAGTGAGTGTGTGGTGGTGGTGCAATAGTGAGTGTGTGGTGGCGGTGCAATAGTGAGTGTGTGGTGGCGGTGCAATAGTGAGAGTGTGGTGGCGGTGCAATAGTGAGAGTGTGGTGGCGGTGCAATAGTGAGTGTGTGGTGGCGGTGCAATAGTGAGAGTGTGGTGGTGGTGGTGCAATAGTGAGAGTGTGTGGTGGCGGTGCAATAGTGAGAGTGTGGCGGTGCAACAGTGAGTGTGTGGTGGCGGTGCAATGGTGAGAGTGTGGTGGTGGTGGTGCAATAGTGAGAGTGTGGTGGCGGTGCAATAGTGAGAGTGTGGTGGTGGCGGTGCAATGGTGAGAGTGTGTGGTGGTGGTGCAATAGTGAGTGTGTGTGGTGGCGGTGCAATAGTGAGTGTGTAGTGGTGGTGCAATAGTGAGTGTGTGGTGGTGGCGGTGCAATAGTGAGTGTGTGGTGGCGGTGCAATAGTGAGTGTGTGGTGGTGGTGCAATAGTGAGTGTGTTGTGGTGGCGGTGCAATAGTGAGTGTGTGGTGGCGGTGCAATAGTGAGTGTGTGGTGGTGGTGCAATAGTGAGTGTGTGGTGGTGGCAGTGCAATAGTGAGTGTGTGTGGTGGCGGTGCAATAGTGAGAGTGTGGTGGTGGCGGTGCAATAGTGAGTGTGTGTGGTGGCGGTGCAATAGTGAGAGTGTGGTTGTGGTGGTGCAATAGTGAGTGTGTGGTGGCGGTGCAATAGTGAGTGTGTGGTGGCGGTGCAATAGTGAGTGTGTGTGGTGGCGGTGCAATAGTGAGAGTGTGGTGGTGGTGGTGCAATAGTGAGAGTGTGGTGGTGGCGGTGCAATAGTGAGAGTGTGGTGGTGGCGGTGCAATAGTGAGAGTGTGTGGTGGTGGTGCAATAGTGAGTGTGTGGTGGCGGTGCAATAGTGAGTGTGTGGTGGCGGTGCAATAGTGAGAGTGTGGTGGCGGTGCAATAGTGAGAGTGTGGTGGCGGTGCAATAGTGAGTGTGTGGTGGCGGTGCAATAGTGAGTGTGTGGTGGCGGTGCAATAGTGAGAGTGTGGTGGCGGTGCAATAGTGAGTGTGTGATGGTGGTGGTGCAATAGTGAGAGTGTGTGGTGGCGGTGCAATAGTGAGTGTGTGGTGGCGGTGCAATAGTGAGTGTGTGGTGGTGGCGGTGCAATAGTGAGAGTGTGTGGTGGCGGTGCAATAGTGAGTGTGTGTGGTGGCGTTGCAATAGTGAGAGTGTGTGGTGGCGGTGCAATAGTGAGTGTGTGGTGGCGGTGCAATAGTGAGTGTGTGGTGGCGGTGCAATAGTGAGAGTGTGGTGGCGGTGCAATAGTGAGTGTGTGATGGTGGCGGTGCAATAGTGAGAGTGTGGTGGCGGTGCAATAGTGAGTGTGTGGTGGCGGTGCAATAGTGAGTGTGGTGGTGGCGGTGCAATAGTGAGAGTGTGTGGTGGCGTTGCAATAGTGAGAGTGTGTGGTGGCGGTGCAATAGTGAGTGTGTGGTGGCGGTGCAATAGTGAGAGTGTGGTGGCGGTGCAATAGTGAGAGTGTGGTGGCGGTGCAATAGTGAGAGTGTGGTGGCGGTGCAATAGTGAGTGTGTGGTGGCGGTGCAATAGTGAGTGTGTGGTGGCGGTGCAATAGTGAGAGTGTGGTGGCGGTGCAATAGTGAGTGTGTGATGGTGGTGGTGCAATAGTGAGAGTGTGTGGTGGCGGTGCAATAGTGAGTGTGTGGTGGCGGTGCAATAGTGAGTGTGTGGTGGTGGCGGTGCAATAGTGAGAGTGTGTGGTGGCGGTGCAATAGTGAGTGTGTGTGGTGGCGTTGCAATAGTGAGAGTGTGTGGTGGCGGTGCAATAGTGAGTGTGTGGTGGCGGTGCAATAGTGAGTGTGTGGTGGCGGTGCAATAGTGAGAGTGTGGTGGCGGTGCAATAGTGAGTGTGTGATGGTGGCGGTGCAATAGTGAGAGTGTGGTGGCGGTGCAATAGTGAGTGTGTGGTGGCGGTGCAATAGTGAGTGTGGTGGTGGCGGTGCAATAGTGAGAGTGTGTGGTGGCGTTGCAATAGTGAGAGTGTGTGGTGGCGGTGCAATAGTGAGTGTGTGGTGGCGGTGCAATAGTGAGAGTGTGGTGGCGGTGCAATAGTGAGAGTGTGTGGTGGTGGCGGTGCAATAGTGAGTGTGTGGTGGCGGTGCAATAGTGAGAGTGTGGTGGTGGCGGTGCAATAGTGAGAGTGTGGTGGCGGTGCAATAGTGAGAGTGTGGTGGTGGTGGTGCAATAGTGAGTGTGTTCTGGTGGCGGTGCAATAGGGGAGAGTGTGTGGTGGCGGTGCAATAGTGAGTGTGTGTGGTGGCGGTGCAATAGTGAGTGTGTGGCGGCGGTGCAATAGTGAGAGTGTGGTGGTGGTGGTGCAATAGTGAGTGTGTGGTGGCGGTGCAATAGTGAGAGTGTGTGGTGGCGGTGCAATAGTGAGTGTGTGTGGTGGCGATGCAATAGTGAGTGTGTGGCGGCGGTGCAATAGTGAGAGTGTGTGGTGGTGGTGCAATAGTGAGAGAGTGTGGTGGCGGTGGTGCAATAGTGAGTGTGTGGTGGCGGTGCAATAGTGAGTGTGTGGTGGCGATGCAATAGTGAGAGTGTGGTGGCGGTGCAATAGTGAGAGTGTGGTGGCGGTGCAATAGTGTGTGTGTGGTGGCGGTGCAATAGTGAGAGTGTGGTGGTGGTGGTGCAATAGTGAGAGTGTGTGGTGGCGGTGCAATAGTGAGAGTGTGTGGTGGCGGGGCAATAGTGAGAGTGTGGTGGTGGTGGTGCAATAGTGTGAGTGTGTGGTGGCGGTGCAATAGTGAGTGTGTGTGGTGGCGGTGCAATAGTGAGTGTGTGGCGGCAGTGCAATAGTGAGAGTGTGGTGGTGGCGGTGCAATAGTGAGTGTGTGGTGGTGGTGCAATAGTGAGTGTGTGGTGGCGGTGCAATAGTGAGTGTGTGGTGGCGGTGCAATAGTGAGAGTGTGGTGGCGGTGCAATAGTGAGAGTGTGGTGGCGGTGCAATAGTGAGTGTGTGGTGGCGGTGCAATAGTGAGAGTGTGGTGGTGGTGGTGCAATAGTGAGAGTGTGTGGTGGCGGTGCAATAGTGAGAGTGTGTGGTGGCGGTGCAATAGTGAGAGTGTGGCGGTGCAATAGTGAGAGTGTGGCGGTGCAATAGTGAGTGTGTGGTGGCGGTGCAATAGTGAGAGTGTGGTGGTGGTGCAATAGTGAGAGTGTGTGGTGGCGGTGCAATGGTGAGAGTGTGGTGGCGGTGCAATAGTGAGAGTGTGGCGGTGCAATAGTGAGTGTGTGGTGGCCGTGCAATAGTGAGAGTGTGTGGTGGCGGTGCAATAGTGAGAGTGTGGCGGTGGTGGTGCAATAGTGAGTGTGTGGTGGCGGTGCAATAGTGAGAGTGTGTGGTGGCGGTGCAATAGTGAGAGTGTGGTGGTGGTGGTGCAATAGTGAGAGTGTGTGGTGGCGGTGCAATGGTGAGAGTGTGGTGGCTGTGCAATAGTGAGAGTGTGGCGGTGCAATAGTGAGTGTGTGGTGGCGGTGCAATAGTGAGAGTGTGTGGTGGCGGTGCAATAGTGAGAGTGTGGCGGTGGTGGTGCAATAGTGAGTGTGTGGTGTATAGACCACACAGTATAGACCACCAGTATGGAGGGTGAAGCAGGGAACACACAGTATAGACCACCAGTATGGACGGTGAAGCAGGGAACACCACACAGTATAGACCACCAGTATGGACGGTGAAGCAGGGAACACACAGTATAGACCACCAGTATGGACGGTGAAGCAGGGAACACACAGTATTGACCACCAGTATGGAGGGTGAAGCAAGGC
The DNA here is from genome assembly GCF_040958095.1 of Procambarus clarkii. Lineage (NCBI taxonomy): Eukaryota > Metazoa > Arthropoda > Malacostraca > Decapoda > Cambaridae > Procambarus > Procambarus clarkii. Next base: position 6,057 of record NW_027190382.1, on the reverse strand, counting down.
ACACACAGTCTAGACCACCAGTATGGAGTGTGAAGCAGGGAACACCACAAAGTATAGACCACCAGTATGGACGGTGAAGCAGGGAACACACAGTATAGACCACCAGTATGGACCGTGAAGCAGGGAACACAACACACAGTATAGACCACCAGTATGGACGGTGAAGCAGGGAACACCACACAGTATAGACCACCAGTATGGACGGTGAAGCAGGGAACACACACAGTATAGACCACCAGTATGGACGGTGAAGCAGGGAACACACAGTATAGACCACCAGTATGGACGGGTGAAGCAGGGAACACACAGTATAGACCACCAGTATGGACGGTGAAGCAGGGAACACACCACACAGTATAGACCACCAGTATGGACGGTGAAGCAGGGAACACCACACAGTATAGACCACCAGTATGGACGGTGAAGCAGGGAACACACCACACAGTATAGACCACCAGTATGGACGGTGAAGCAGGGAACACACACACAGTATAGACCACCAGTATGGACGGTGAAGCAGGGAACACACCACAGTATAGACCACCAGTATGGACGGTGAAGCAGGGAACACCACACAGTATAGACCACCAGTATGGACGGTGAAGCAGGGAACACACAGTATAGACCACCAGTATGGACGGTGAAGCAGGGAACACACAGTATAGACCACCAGTATGGACGGTGAAGCAGGGAACACACAGTATAGACCACCAGTATGGACGGTGAAGCAGGGAACACACAGTATAGACCACCAGTATGGACGGTGAAGCAGGGAACACACAGTATAGACCACCAGTATGGACGGTGAAGCAGGGAACACACACAGTATAGACCACCAGTATGGACGGTGAAGCAGGGAACACACACAGTATAGACCACCAGTATGGACGGTGAAGCAGGGAACACACAGTATAGACCACCAGTATGGACGGTGAAGCAGGGAACACACAGTATAGACCACCAGTATGGACGGTGAAGCAGGGAACACACAGTATAGACCACCAGTATGGACGGTGAAGCAGGGAACACCACACAGTATAGACCACCAGTATGGACGGTGAAGCAGGGAACACACAGTATAGACCACCAGTATGGACGGTGAAGCAGGGAACACACAGTATAGACCACCAGTATGGACGGTGAAGCAGGGAACACACAGTATAGACCACCAGTATGGACGGTGAAGCAGGGAACACACAGTATAGACCACCAGTATGGACGGTGAAGCAGGGAACACACACAGTATAGACCACCAGTATGGACGGTGAAGCAGGGAACACCACACAGTATAGACCACCAGTATGGACGGTGAAGCAGGGAACACACACACAGTATAGACCACCAGTATGGACGGTGAAGCAGGGAACACACAGTATAGACCACCAGTATGGACGGTGAAGCAGGGAACACCACACAGTATAGACCACCAGTATGGACGGTGAAGCAGGGAACACACAGTATAGACCACCAGTATGGACGGTGAAGCAGGGAACACACACACAGTATAGACCACCAGTATGGACGGTGAAGCAGGGAACACCACACAGTATAGACCACCAGTATGGACGGTGAAGCAGGGAACACACCACAGTATAGACCACCAGTATGGACGGTGAAGCAGGGAACACCACACAGTATAGACCACCAGTATGGACGGTGAAGCAGGGAACACACAGTATAGACCACCAGTATGGACGGTGAAGCAGGGAACACACAGTATAGACCACCAGTATGGACGGTGAAGCAGGGAACACACAGTATAGACCACCAGTATGGACGGTGAAGCAGGGAACACACAGTATAGACCACCAGTATGGACGGTGAAGCAGGGAACACACAGTATAGACCACCAGTATGGACGGTGAAGCAGGGAACACACACACAGTATAGACCACCAGTATGGACGGTGAAGCAGGGAACACCACACAGTATAGACCACCAGTATGGACGGTGAAGCAGGGAACACACAGTATAGACCACCAGTATGGACGGTGAAGCAGGGAACACACAGTATAGACCACCAGTATGGACGGTGAAGCAGGGAACACACAGTATAGACCACCAGTATGGACGGTGAAGCAGGGAACACCACACAGTATAGACCACCAGTATGGACGGTGAAGCAGGGAACACACAGTATAGACCACCAGTATGGACGGTGAAGCAGGGAACACACAGTATAGACCACCAGTATGGACGGTGAAGCAGGGAACACACAGTATAGACCACCAGTATGGACGGTGAAGCAGGGAACACACAGTATAGACCACCAGTATGGACGGTGAAGCAGGGAACACACACACAGTATAGACCACCAGTATGGACGGTGAAGCAGGGAACACCACACAGTATAGACCACCAGTATGGACGGTGAAGCAGGGAACACACACAGTATAGACCACCAGTATGGACGGTGAAGCAGGGAACACACAGTATAGACCACCAGTATGGACGGTGAAGCAGGGAACACACACAGTATAGACCACCAGTATGGACGGTGAAGCAGGGAACACCACACAGTATAGACCACCAGTATGGACGGTGAAGCAGGGAACACACAGTATAGACCACCAGTATGGACGGTGAAGCAGGGAACACAACACACAGTATAGACCACCAGTATGGACGGTGAAGCAGGGAACACCACACAGTATAGACCACCAGTATGGACGGTGAAGCAGGGAACACAACACACAGTATAGACCACCAGTATGGACGGTGAAGCAGGGAACACACAGTATAGACCACCAGTATGGACGGTGAAGCAGGGAACACACAGTATAGACCACCAGTATGGACGGTGAAGCAGGGAACACACAGTATAGACCACCAGTATGGACGGTGAAGCAGGGAACACACACACAGTATAGACCACCAGTATGGACGGTGAAGCAGGGAACACACCAACAGTATAGACCACCAGTATGGACGGTGAAGCAGGGAACACACACACAGTATAGACCACCAGTATGGACGGTGAAGCAGGGAACACACAGTATAGACCACCAGTATGGACGGTGAAGCAGGGAACACACAGTATAGACCACCAGTATGGACGGTGAAGCAGGGAACACACAGTATAGACCACCAGTATGGACCGGTGAAGCAGGGAACACAACACACAGTATAGACCACCAGTATGGACGGTGAAGCAGGGAACACCACACAGTATAGACCACCAGTATGGACGGTGAAGCAGGGAACACACAGTATAGACCACCAGTATGGACGGTGAAGCAGGGAACACACAGTATAGACCACCAGTATGGACGGTGAAGCAGGGAACACAACACACAGTATAGACCACCAGTATGGACGGTGAAGCAGGGAACACCACACAGTATAGACCACCAGTATGGACGGTGAAGCAGGGAACACACAGTATAGACCACCAGTATGGACGGTGAAGCAGGGAACACACAGTATAGACCACCAGTATGGACGGTGAAGCAGGGAACACACAGTATAGACCACCAGTATGGACGGTGAAGCAGGGAACACCACACAGTATAGACCACCAGTATGGACGGTGAAGCAGGGAACACACAGTATAGACCACCAGTATGGACGGTGAAGCAGGGAACACACAGTATAGACCACCAGTATGGACGGTGAAGCAGGGAACACACAGTATAGACCACCAGTATGGACGGTGAAGCAGGGAACACACAGTCTAGACCACCAGTATGGACGGTGAAGCAGGGAACACACACACAGTATAGACCACCAGTATGGACGGTGAAGCAGGGAACACCACACAGTATAGACCACCAGTATGGACGGTGAAGCAGGGAACACACACACAGTATAGACCACCAGTATGGACGGTGAAGCAGGGAACACACAGTATAGACCACCAGTATGGACGGTGAAGCAGGGAACACACACAGTATAGACCACCAGTATGGACGGTGAAGCAGGGAACACCACACAGTATAGACCACCAGTATGGACGGTGAAGCAGGGAACACACACAGTATAGACCACCAGTATGGACGGTGAAGCAGGGAACACAACACACAGTATAGACCACCAGTATGGACGGTGAAGCAGGGAACACCACACAGTATAGACCACCAGTATGGACGGTGAAGCAGGGAACACACACACAGTATAGACCACCAGTATGGACGGTGAAGCAGGGAACACACAGTATAGACCACCAGTATGGACGGTGAAGCAGGGAACACACAGTATAGACCACCAGTATGGACGGTGAAGCAGGGAACACACCACAGTATAGACCACCAGTATGGACGGTGAAGCAGGGAACACACCACACAGTATAGACCACCAGTATGGACGGTGAAGCAGGGAACACACCATACAGTATAGACCACCAGTATGGACGGTGAAGCAGGGAACACACCACACAGTATAGACCACCAGTATGGACGGTGAAGCAGGGAACACACAGTATAGACCACCAGTATGGACGGTGAAGCAGGGAACACACAGTATAGACCACCAGTATGGACGGTGAAGCAGGGAACACACAGTATAGACCACCAGTATGGACGGTGAAGCAGGGAACACACACAGTATAGACCACCAGTATGGACGGTGAAGCAGGGAACACACAGTATAGACCACCAGTATGGACGGTGAAGCAGGGAACACACACACAGTATAGACCACCAGTATGGACGGTGAAGCAGGGAACACACACAGTATAGACCACCAGTATGGACGGTGAAGCAGGGAACACACAGTATAGACCACCAGTATGGACGGTGAAGCAGGGAACACACACAGTATAGACCACCAGTATGGACGGTGAAGCAGGGAACACACACAGTATAGACCACCAGTATGGACGGTGAAGCAGGGAACACACACACAGTATAGACCACCAGTATGGACGGTGAAGCAGGGAACACCACACAGTATAGACCACCAGTATGGACGGTGAAGCAGGGAACACAACACACAGTATAGACCACCAGTATGGACGGTGAAGCAGGGAACACACAGTATAGACCACCAGTATGGACGGTGAAGCAGGGAACACACAGTATAGACCACCAGTATGGACGGTGAAGCAGGGAACACACCACACAGTATAGACCACCAGTATGGACGGTGAAGCAGGGAACACACACACAGTATAGACCACCAGTATGGACGGTGAAGCAGGGAACACACACACAGTATAGACCACCAGTATGGACGGTGAAGCAGGGAACACACACAGTATAGACCACCAGTATGGACGGTGAAGCAGGGAACACACAGTATAGACCACCAGTATGGACGGTGAAGCAGGGAACACACACAGTATAGACCACCAGTATGGACGGTGAAGCAGGGAACACACACAGTATAGACCACCAGTATGGACGGTGAAGCAGGGAACACACACAGTATAGACCACCAGTATGGACGGTGAAGCAGGGAACACAACACACAGTATAGACCACCAGTATGGACGGTGAAGCAGGGAACACCACACAGTATAGACCACCAGTATGGACGGTGAAGCAGGGAACACACAGTATAGACCACCAGTATGGACGGTGAAGCAGGGAACACACAGTATAGACCACCAGTATGGACGGTGAAGCAGGGAACACACAGTATAGACCACCAGTATGGACGGTGAAGCAGGGAACACCACACAGTATAGACCACCAGTATGGACGGTGAAGCAGGGAACACACAGTATAGACCACCAGTATGGACGGTGAAGCAGGGAACACACAGTATAGACCACCAGTATGGACGGTGAAGCAGGGAACACACACAGTATAGACCACCAGTATGGACGGTGAAGCAGGGAACACACAGTATAGACCACCAGTATGGACGGTGAAGCAGGGAACACAACACACAGTATAGACCACCAGTATGGACGGTGAAGCAGGGAACACCACACAGTATAGACCACCAGTATGGACGGTGAAGCAGGGAACACAACACACAGTATAGACCACCAGTATGGACGGTGAAGCAGGGAACACCACACAGTATAGACCACCAGTATGGACGGTGAAGCAGGGAACACCACACAGTATAGACCACCAGTATGGACGGTGAAGCAGGGAACACCACACAGTA
>NW_027190381.1:0-40766 GCF_040958095.1 Procambarus clarkii | reverse complement strand
CACCACCACCACTACTCACCCCCAATCGACCACCACCCCAATCACCACCAATCACCACCAATCACCACCACCACACCTAACCGAAAACCCCCTAACACATCAACCCTCCCCCCAATCAACAGGCGAAATAATAACCCTCAAATGCCTGCCTGCCTGCCAGCCAGCCAATACTAACGGTCTTCTCAGAAAGAAATCTCTTTGTATCTGTATTACTTGATGAAATGTATGATTCTAATAATGAAAATAAATTTTGATGTCGGTTGTATGAGCATAATGACCAATATGCACATGATATGAATGAATTAAATAGTGTAGTTTTAAGTAATTAGGTTGTAGACACATTAAGCGGATATGATATTTGACGCGTCCAGAACTGGTGATTTTTGGTTTAGTTTTAAATGCACCACCACCATTGCTTCCCCAGAGCCTAATTAAGGACCGGTAAAAGGAGTCAATATGTATGTCATCTATAAAACCAAAGAATGAATAAAAACACACACACACACACACACCTACATAATAGTATTAGGAAGATTGTATGGCAAAAAAAAAAAGTACTCCCATTGGGTCGTTTGAACTCGCGACTTCCAAAACACCAGCCACACACCTTACCACCCAGCCACCATAGAGTTGGTATAATTGTGCAACTTTAGTTATAAAAGTAAAGTTCTTATTGTCTCAAATCTTATTGTCCTGTTCTATGAAAAGGCATGATGTAAATTATGTATTTTTTGAATGATTGAATTGTAGGCACATTAAGCGGATTCGATATTTGATATATCCAGAAAAGGTGATTTCTGTTTCAGTTTTTAAAATGCATCACTGTTAACGCTAAAGGACTGGTAAAACGACTCGATGTTTGTCATTTTTAAAATAAACACTAAACTAGGCCCTTAACATATATAATGTTTGAATATAAATTGAATGCATATAAATACAAAGTGGGAGTGGCTGGCTGGCTGGCTGGCTGGCTGGCTGGCTGGCTGGCTGGCTGCCTGCCTGCCTGCCTGCCTGCCTGCCTGCCTGCCTGCCTGCCTGCCTGCCTGCCTGCCTGCCTGCCTGCCTGCCTGCCTGCCTGCCTGCCTGCCTGCCTGCCTGCCTGGCTGGCTGGCTGGCCGGCCGCCCGCCCGCCCGCCCGCCCGCCTGCCCGCCCGCCTGCTTGCCTTGCCTTGCCTTGCCTTGCCTGTCCTGTCCTGTCCTGTTCTGTTATTGCCTTGCCTTGCCTTGCCTTGCCTTGCCTTGCCTTGCCCTGCCCTGCCCTGCCTTGGCTGCAGCTGGCTGGCTGGCCGTAAATCAACTCTTAACAACACCATACCACACCACACCATCACTCATCACCCATCACCCACCACCGGCCCCAGTCTCCCAGCCTCTCTTATATACCCGAGCAGGCCCTTTAAATTATTTGAATTGTTGCACTTCGGCCAATGGCAGGCACGATCGCTGCTGCTCAAACATATTCTGGTTCACAAGTATTAATATATATATATATATATATATATATATATATATATATATATATATATATATATATATATATATATATATATATATATATATATATATATATATATATATATATATATATTCATGAAACACATTAAAACCTTGATCATTTATTCATTCATTACGTCTAGTGAAGAATTGCTTTTGTTCATTTGTATGATTAAAAATTAATAGAATATGAATTCCTCGCTTAAAGTAAAATATAAAATATATATTGGATTTATATGATTGGTTAATATTCCAAGTGATGCTGAATATCCCCTATAATTTTGTTTTGTTTGTTTGTTTGTTATGTACACATTCCAAATGAAATCAATATAAATGTTATTATTAATGTTTGAAAGTTGATTGTCTACTTGAATCTCTCTATTAAAGTGTGTGTGGCTCCGGATGGAGCCTGGTTATGGTATTTGTCGTGGTGGGTGGCAGAAGTGCTTACTTCTTCTCTGTCTTCTTTGGCAAAAGAACTGCCTGAATGTTTGGAAGAACACCTCCCTGTGCAATGGTTACGCCAGACAGAAGTTTGTTGAGTTCTTCGTCGTTGCGGATGGCCAACTGCAAGTGACGTGGGATGATACGGGTCTTCTTGTTGTCACGTGCGGCGTTACCGGCGAGCTCCAGAACTTCGGCAGCGAGGTATTCCATGACGGCTGCCAGGTAGACAGGAGCGCCAGCACCGACGCGTTCGGCGTAGTTGCCCTTACGCAGCAGACGGTGAATTCTGCCCACGGGGAACTGAAGTCCGGCCCTGCTGGAGCGAGACTTTGACTTGCCCTTCACTTTGCCTCCCTTGCCGCGTCCTGACATTGCTGCTGCTGTTGTGGGTTTGTGGTGTTTTATGCCGCCCCGCAGATCGAGCTTCGTGTTATATACCCCGCTCAGGATCAAGGGAGCCCGCCACTGACCAATCAGCGCGCTCCGCCACGCGACCCGCTCTGAGCTGAGTCGCGAGCGGGATATAAAAGGAAAGCTCGCCTCGCGCAAAAGTTCATTATTGTATCGCAACGCCAGCCAGCACGAGCATCATCATGCCACCCAAGGCATCTGGAAAGGCTGCCAAGAAGACCGGAAAGGCCCAGAAGGCCATTGCCAAGGGCGATAAGAAAAAGAAGCGCAGGAGGAAGGAGAGCTACAGCATCTACATCTACAAAGTGCTGAAGCAGGTCCACCCCGACACTGGTATCTCTTCCAAAGCCATGTCGATCATGAACTCGTTCGTGAACGACATCTTCGAGCGCATCGCCGCCGAGGCTTCTCGCCTGGCCCACTACAACAAGCGTTCCACCATTACCAGTCGGGAGATCCAGACGGCTGTAAGGCTCCTGTTGCCCGGAGAACTGGCCAAGCACGCCGTCTCTGAGGGCACTAAGGCCGTCACCAAGTACACCTCCTCCAAGTAAACGGCTTACTTACTGCCCTGTGGTGGTGGCTTGGCCTCAAACCAACAAACTCGGCTCCATTGGAGCCACACTTTAATTTCTAAAGAGATTGTGAGTGTTAGACACCAATACTATTATAACAAAAACCTCTGTCACTGAAAGCAAATAGCTATAAAATGAGAATATTTATGAAACTGTCTGTGTGTGTTTCTCTCTCTCAGTGTCTGTCTGTCTGTCTGTCTGTCTGTCTGTCTGTCTGTCTGCCTGCCTGCCTGCCTGTCTGTCTGTCTGTCTGTCTGTCTGTCTGTCTGTCTGTCTGTCTGTCTGTCTGTCTGTTTGTCTGTCTGTCTTGTCTATCTTGTCTGTGTGTCTCTCTCTCTCTCTCTCTCTCTCTCTCTCTCTCTCTCTCTCTCTCTCTCTCTCTCTCTCTCTCAACACATATAAGCACTCGGTATCTTTTTTCTAGAGATTAGAGATTCATTGTTATGTTCCACATTAGGATTACTATGCAGGCCACCCTCTTAGGTTTGAAAATGTCAAGAAAACGGTTAATTTAAAATGTCATCTCCTAACTTAACAGATTAAGCCAGAGGACCGAAAACAGAATAAAACAGGACTGGACAGTATATGTCACTTATACAAGCTGCTTTTATTTCTAGTACAGTATGACAATTTTTATTTTGGGGGGGGGGGGGGTGATCCTTGACAGTGCATAAGAGTGAAAAGCGACGGCGTTTTGTTTGTAAGAGAACAGGTTGTACTACAAATGACTTGATTTATTGATATCACATGTATGTATGACACCTAAATTATGCTAGGAATGTCTGAAATCTCCTTAGAAGGATATTTTGGCCCTGAGAAGGGCCGAGTTTGGTGTATACTAGGGTGGTCGATTTAGCTTATGCACGCTCTCCACGGATACGGCGAGCAAGCTGAATGTCCTTTGGCATGATGGTGACACGCTTGGCGTGGATGGCACAGAGGTTAGTGTCCTCGAAGAGACCGACCAGGTAAGCCTCGGATGCCTCCTGTAAAGCCATGACGGCAGACGACTGGAAGCGAAGATCGGTCTTGAAGTCCTGGGCAATCTCGCGCACCAGACGCTGGAAGGGAAGTTTCCTGATGAGCAACTCGGTGCTCTTCTGGTAACGACGGATCTCACGCAGGGCGACCGTTCCGGGCCTGTAACGGTGAGGCTTCTTCACACCCCCTGTGGCAGGAGCAGACTTGCGTGCTGCCTTGGTGGCCAGCTGCTTACGAGGAGCCTTGCCTCCCGTGGACTTGCGAGCAGTCTGCTTGGTGCGAGCCATGGTGAACAACTGTGGTTTGTGATGGCCGGCGCCGAAAAATTTTTGCTTATATACGCCGTCTCGAGGCGCTTGCTCGAGCGCCATTGGCTGCTCGACTCGCCTACGTCACCCCGTTGCCCCTCCCCTCCTTCCTCTGGCTGCAGCCAACAGGCGGCTCACCTCAATCACTATTATCGCTGATTTTGCTCTATTTTTTGGATTTGTGCAAAAGTCATTTCACAGGGACGTGAAACAGACGAGTAGGCAACTGCAGTTTTGAAAGCGTTGTGAGAAAGCCGTGTCTACTCGACCACAAGCGTAAAGTAAGGGCAGGCAGGAGTTGCAATGCTACTAGTACGTCCGCTTGATGGGATATAGTCGGGAAATCGTGCGGGCATTCGTCATTCAGAGTACTTTGCTTTAAGAGGTCAGACCCCACCCTGATCCGGTGCATTAAACCGGTAAGAGACGGGAGACCTCTTAAGGAAAGTGCAACCCTCTAGATCAGGCTCTCCTGCACCCAGCACTGCCGGGTGGGTAAACATTAGGCAGCAACGATTAGAGCCATGATCTACCGAATCAAGGTACGATTCAGAGGGAACCAGATCCCTACTCGATCAGAGATATCGGATTTGATCACCACTACAACCAATGTTGCACCCCTGGACGTCGTACTCAACGATGATGGACTCCCTCAACTGCTGTTCAGCAGTGCCGAGGCCGTACAACGCCTCTTTAACCCCATTCACCTCACTGCTCTTGAGGAGGCGCACATGTTCCTCACCCCACCACGACACTACCTCGCAGCCAGGACTGTTTTCGTAAGGAGAGTGAGCTCCCTCATCTCTGAAAAAGCTACCACCGACGTCGCCACCAGCATAACCGAAGATAACCCTTCCTTGACTGCAGTCACCGTAAAATTCATCCCTGTGCAGGACAGCCACCTCTCCACTATGAAGGTCACCTTCACCTCGCCTGAGGAAGCTACCTCTGCTACCACCAACGGCTTCCGGTGCTTCGGCCTCGCTTGTACACCCCGACAAATAACAAGAGAACATTACTACCAGCTACGACAGTGTTTTAAGTGCTATAGTTATGAGCACTTCACTAAAAATTGCCCATCTCAGGACCAACGGTGCAGCAAGTGCGCCGAGAGTCACCACTTCAAACAATGCACCAGCGACTTCCTCAAATGCCTTCTCTGCCAAGGTCACCATACTGCCGTCTCTGCTGAGTGTCCAAACAGACGTCAAGAAATACAGAAGATGACCGAAGCCAGGCAAGCCAACACCACACGACGAGAACCGTCAACATTCAACGTGCAAGCCGCCAACTTTCCTCTGCTTCCGGGAGGGGGCGGAGCTTCTGCACAGACTGCATCCCATTGGGGCCCTGGGTCCCAGCCCGCCAACCAATCATCGACGCAGCAGCGACAGCCACAACTTTACTCTGCTGAATCAACAAGCCAACCCTCACCACACCAGATGCTGCTCCCTAACAGGAACCATAACGTCATAATGGGACTCATCCGCACTGCTGAAATGATTGCAGGCACGAACACCAAGGAATTTGTACGAATTCTGAACATTATGTACGCTGACAACGGTTTACCAACATTTACTGTTCGTGACGAGCTCTTCACAACAACAGCCTCAGCCAACACCAATGCTACGACTTCAGCAACAAATACCACTTCTGCTTCTAACATCACCATCTCTTCAACTGCATTGGCAGATATCCTGTCTGCTGACGCCCACCCTGTGCAACCTGATACAGACTCTGCAACATCCTTGCACACTGCTACTACTCCAGACGAACCATCTACTTCTCCAGTGGTACCTGAGACTGCACCAACTTCAACAGCTTCACCAGAAAATACACCAGCCGCACCTGAGACTACACCAGCTTCACAGGTACCTACACCTGATGCTTCTGAAAACCAACACTTGTTTTCCGATGATGACTCTACTGCCTCGATTGACGTTGAAGCACAATCACCATCTCCAGCAACACAGGAGTCTCCAAGAGTCTCCGCACTATACGATCAACGTGAACAACTTACACTTGGAACTCCCGAATACAGACGCCTCTCCAGCAAAATACTCAACACAAGGTATGCGGAATGCCTGCTGAATGATCCAAACTTAAAGTACACACTAAAGAACGAAGTAATCTTCGTTGAATGCGACGAAACCACATTGTCAAAGGACCTTTTCCCACCAGACTACGCCGATTACAAACATCAAATGATTACTCGAAGCAAGAAGAAAGAAGAAACACCAAATTGAAAAAGAAGAAGACACCACATGAAGACAGATTGTTTCCACCTTGAATGCTGAAGCACTGCCACCGCCGCCTTCCAGACCCGCCTCCAAGCCTAGCCAGTTGTTGGGTTGTTTGCAGCATCGACGTATTGCCATGCAGCTGGGTTTAGCCCTGGCACTTTTTCTTCAACTTCAGCATTTCCTCTCACCGACTACTCTTCAGCTGTCCCCACTTCAAGGCTCGCCCCAATGGGCATCTTCTCCTGTATTATTCAGTTCAGGCATTCGTCAATTCGATTCACACAACTTCAACACCATGACTGGACGCGGCAAGGGAGGCAAGGGACTCGGAAAGGGTGGCGCCAAGCGTCATCGTAAGGTGCTACGTGACAACATCCAGGGCATCACCAAGCCCGCTATTCGTCGCTTAGCTCGTCGTGGCGGCGTGAAGCGTATTTCGGGTCTCATCTACGAAGAGACCCGTGGCGTCCTGAAGGTGTTCCTCGAGAACGTCATCCGTGATGCTGTAACCTACACGGAACACGCCAAGAGGAAGACCGTCACTGCTATGGACGTGGTGTACGCTCTGAAGCGCCAGGGTCGTACCCTCTACGGATTCGGCGGATAAGAGCTTGGCTAATCCATCGATTCCACCCACCACCACCTCAAAACGGGACCTAATTAGGTCCCTATACTTTTTTACTGAAGGGCTTAATAGACGATAACATAAATTGTTTTGATATCAGCTAGCACATTGGGTCTTATGAAATCTATTTTTTATCCTCGCATGCTTAAAGGGACTCTGATTGGGGAGGGAGGGGGGGGGGGAAGGTTTGTTACGTTATATACTAGCAGAGCAGGATCATTGGTGGGGGGTGAGGGGGAGAGAGAGAGAGAGAGAGAGAGAGATCTTTCCCAACTCTTCCTTTTTACATGAGTGAGCTACCCGTTTTATTCATTTTATCCTTCTCAGAGCTGTTTTGATAGTATCCAAATGATGGTAAATGAAAAGGGAGGACACGAATATCTACCCAGAATTCAGGACTGGCAATCGATATGCATGTTTGAGTGCGAATCTTTTTCTCTCTCAACTTAGGTATACGTTTATGTCGTACCTAAAAGCGAGAACCACACTATTGGGACAAGTATGCAAGGCCCAATTTTCCTAACAAGCACAGTTAATTTTGTTATTTTCGAACATTTCTTTCCAAATTGGTTTATCCAATTAACAGTATTATATTAAGATCATGAATTGCTGGGTTAGGTTAGGTTAGGTTAGGTTAGGTTAGCTTAGGTTAGGTTAGGTTAGGTTAGCTTAGCTTAGCTTAGCTTGGGTTAGCTTAGGTTAGGTTAGGTTAGCTTAGCTTGGGTTAGCATAGGTTAGGTTAGGTTTGATTACATTTCTATGTTAGATTTAACTCAAATTCAAAACAATTGCAGTCATTCGGCTTGTTAGTCAACTTGCCTCTAATAGGGGCAATTTGTCTAACAAGACTATTTAGTTTTGTGTGCATATATATATATATATATATATATATATATATATATATATATATATATATATATATATATATTATATATATATATATATATATATATATATATATATATATATATATATATATATATATATATATATATATATATATATATATATATATATATATTATAGCTTCAAGACTCCGAACCAATATAGAAGCATCAAGAGGAAGTGCTTGTGTTATGGGCCAATAGGCCTTCTGCAGTTACTTCCATTCTTATGTTTTTATTCCCATTGGTTCGTGTTTTATCTTGTGTAAATGTCAATCACCTTACCCAAAACTTTGGTACCATATCACCTCACCCATGTGTATATATAAATATATATATATATATATATATATATATATATATATATATATATATATATATATATAATATACAGAGTAAATCTACCCCAAAAGTAATGATTTATTTGTCTACAAAACTAAACTCTTTTTGGAATCATATGAGGCCCCTCCACTGAGGGGGGAGGCCTGGATGTTTATTGTCATGTGTATTCATGCTGCTTGCATGTCATCGTTTATTTTGCCTTTGTTGTTTTCTTGACAGCTTTCTTTGCCTTGGGTGGTTTGGGAGATTTTGAAGCTCTCTTTATTTTGGGCTTTTTGTTCCCAACAACAAGCTGCTGCTGCTGCTTCTTTTTCAAGGCTGTAGGTGGTTTGTTGCTTGTGGCGGCTTTCTTGGGAGTTACCACGGCCTTCTTTGCTGCTGTAGATGGTTTCTTGGTTGTGGTGGCTTTCTTGGGAGTTAGAACGGCCCTCTTCTCTGCTACGGCCAGCTTGAATGATCCACTAGCTCCACTTCCCTTGGTCTGAACAAGAATGCCGTCAGCCACTGCTTTCTTGAGAAATCTTCGGATGTAAATGGCGATCTTGGCAGCCTCGACTTTGTTGTTGGCAACAACGTACTTCTTGATTGCTTGTAGAGACGAGCCCTTACGGTCTTTGAGTGCTGCGACCGCGGCTAGAACCATTTGACTAGTTTTCGGGTGAGCAACCTGGACGCGAGGTTTCCTGGTGGTGGCCACCACAGCAGCAGCCGCAGCCTTCTTGGTAGGCTTTGCTTCTACCATGATGATGATGAGATAACCAAGGTGATGAGAGACGCTCAGACAGTCACGGGGGAATGATGCTGCCGCCGCTTGAGCCGAACCTATTTATGTGCCGGCACGGTACAGAAGCTGCAACCTGGCAACTCGTCCACCAATCACAACGGTTGGTTTTACGGCTCCGAAACCTGGATCCCATATCTTCTCTAAAATAGAAGCATTTGTTCATGTTCTTTGTAAAAGTATCATAAAGCAGGACAGATGAGACAAATATCATAAAAACTGAAGAGCAGATGAGCACACACATGTATGTATTACAAAAGAAAATCCACAAATTCATTAGAAATTGGCAGGGCAGGCTGAGGAAGTAGGTAGATGTAAAATGTCTGTAAATGGCGAAAGAACATAAACCCAAGACTGAATAAACGATGTTAAATATCCATGCCAAGGAGACAAAAATATGTTAGGATACAATTACCATTAAGACACCACAAGAAGGTCCGTATCCTGCCGTGATGACTAAAAAGAGTTGGTTATTAGCCACAATGTGTAGGCAGTCTCATGCCAACGGCCATACCACGTTGAGAACACCGCTTCTCGTCCGATCAGCGAAGTTAAGCAACGTTGGGTTTGGTTAGTACTTGGATGGGTGACCGCCTGGGAACACCAAATGCTGTTGGCAATAATGTTTTTTGTTTTGTTTTGTTTTGTTTCGTTTGTTTTTGTTTGAATGGCTGGCTCCACGGGAAATTCACGGAGTTGTGTGGAATAAGGCCTGGTAAAATGAATTAATATGTATGTCATGTTTAAAACAAACTCGCTTAATATAGTGTGTGAGGCTTTATACAAAAACAAACAACCAAAACAAAACATGTTGTTTTATATATATATATATATATATATATATATATATATATATATATATATATATATATATATATATATATATATATATATATATATATATATATATATATATATATATATATATATAGCTTAATCCGGGTTTGAACTCGCAACTCCAAGAATACGCATCACTTATATACACTTTACCACTGGACCACAGCTGCAGGACACAAGCTTGATGCTGAGGTATCAATTTAATGACGTAAATGCCATTTCCACAAATAAATGATAATTTAAAAGTATTTGTATGTACAAATCTTTTCTGTTTAAAAGGCTACAATATCAGTTACATATATAATTTGTGTTAATGTTTCTATACCCACAGGAAGGCATGTTTTTGCTTATATGTAAGGGGTACGGAGAAGGAATCCACAGACCATCAGTCCCCTTCCCCCCCCCCCCCCCCCTCCCACCTACTACCACCACCACCACCACCACCACCACTACTCACCACCACCACCACTACTCACCACCAATCACCACCACCACCAATCACCACCAATCACCACCAATCACCACCACCACACCTAACCGAAAACCCCCTAACACATCAACCCTCCCCCCAATCAACAGGCGAAATAATAACCCTCAAATGCCTGCCTGCCTGCCAGCCAGCCAATACTAACGGTCTTCTCAGAAAGAAAATCTCTTTGTATCTGTATTACTTGATGAAATGTATGATTCTAATAATGAAAATAAATTTTGATGTCGGTTGTATGAGCATAATGACCAATATGCACATGATATGAATGAATTAAATAGTGTAGTTTTAAGTAATTAGGTTGTAGACACATTAAGCGGATATGATATTTGACGCGTCCAGAACTGGTGATTTTTGGTTTAGTTTTAAATGCACCACCACCATTGCTTCCCCAGAGCCTAATTAAGGACCGGTAAAAGGAGTCAATATGTATGTCATCTATAAAACCAAAGAATGAATAAAAACACACACACACACACACACCTACATAATAGTATTAGGAAGATTGTATGGCAAAAAAAAAAAGTACTCCCATTGGGTCGTTTGAACTCGCGACTTCCAAAACACCAGCCACACACCTTACCACCCAGCCACCATAGAGTTGGTATAATTGTGCAACTTTAGTTATAAAAGTAAAGTTCTTATTGTCTCAAATCTTATTGTCTGTTCTATGAAAAGGCATGATGTAAATTATGTATTTTTTGAATGATTGAATTGTAGGCACATTAAGCGGATTCGATATTTGATATATCCAGAAAAGGTGATTTCTGTTCAGTTTTAAAATGCATCACTGTTAACGCTAAAGGACTGGTAAAACGACTCGATGTTTGTCATTTTTAAAATAAACACTAAAACTAGGCCCTTAACATATATAATGTTTGAATATAAATTGAATGCATATAAATACAAAGTGGGAGTGGCTGGCTGGCTGGCTGGCTGGCTGGCTGGCTGGCTGGCTGCCTGCCTGCCTGCCTGCCTGCCTGCCTGCCTGCCTGCCTGCCTGCCTGCCTGCCTGCCTGCCTGCCTGCCTGCCTGCCTGCCTGCCTGCCTGGCTGGCTGGCTGGCCGGCCGCCCGCCCGCCCGCCCGCCCGCCCGCCCGCCCGCCCGCCCGCCCGCCTGCCCGCCCGCCTGCTTGCCTTGCCTTGCCTTGCCTTGCCTGTCCTGTCCTGTCCTGTTCTGTTATTGCCTTGCCTTGCCTTGCCTTGCCTTGCCTTGCCTTGCCCTGCCCTGCCCTGCCTTGGCTGCAGCTGGCTGGCTGGCCGTAAATCAACTCTTAACAACACCATACCACACCACACCATCACTCATCACCCATCACCCACCACCGGCCCCAGTCTCCCAGCCTCTCTTATATACCCGAGCAGGCCCTTTAAATTATTTGAATTGTTGCACTTCGGCCAATGGCAGGCACGATCGCTGCTGCTCAAACATATTCTGGTTCACAAGTATTAATATATATATATATATATATATATATATATATATATATATATATATATATATATATATATATATATATATATATATATATATATATTCATGAAACACATTAAAACCTTGATCATTTATTCATTCATTACGTCTAGTGAAGAATTGCTTTTGTTCATTTGTATGATTAAAAATTAATAGAATATGAATTCCTCGCTTAAAGTAAAATATAAAATATATATTGGATTTATATGATTGGTTAATATTCCAAGTGATGCTGAATATCCCCTATAATTTTGTTTTGTTTGTTTGTTTGTTATGTACACATTCCAAATGAAATCAATATAAATGTTATTATTAATGTTTGAAAGTTGATTGTCTACTTGAATCTCTCTATTAAAGTGTGTGTGGCTCCGGATGGAGCCTGGTTATGGTATTTGTCGTGGTGGGTGGCAGAAGTGCTTACTTCTTCTCTGTCTTCTTTGGCAAAAGAACTGCCTGAATGTTTGGAAGAACACCTCCCTGTGCAATGGTTACGCCAGACAGAAGTTTGTTGAGTTCTTCGTCGTTGCGGATGGCCAACTGCAAGTGACGTGGGATGATACGGGTCTTCTTGTTGTCACGTGCGGCGTTACCGGCGAGCTCCAGAACTTCGGCAGCGAGGTATTCCATGACGGCTGCCAGGTAGACAGGAGCGCCAGCACCGACGCGTTCGGCGTAGTTGCCCTTACGCAGCAGACGGTGAATTCTGCCCACGGGGAACTGAAGTCCGGCCCTGCTGGAGCGAGACTTTGACTTGCCCTTCACTTTGCCTCCCTTGCCGCGTCCTGACATTGCTGCTGCTGTTGTGGGTTTGTGGTGTTTTATGCCGCCCCGCAGATCGAGCTTCGTGTTATATACCCCGCTCAGGATCAAGGGAGCCCGCCACTGACCAATCAGCGCGCTCCGCCACGCGACCCGCTCTGAGCTGAGTCGCGAGCGGGATATAAAAGGAAAGCTCGCCTCGCGCAAAAGTTCATTATTGTATCGCAACGCCAGCCAGCACGAGCATCATCATGCCACCCAAGGCATCTGGAAAGGCTGCCAAGAAGGCCGGAAAGGCCCAGAAGGCCATTGCCAAGGGCGATAAGAAAAAGAAGCGCAGGAGGAAGGAGAGCTACAGCATCTACATCTACAAAGTGCTGAAGCAGGTCCACCCCGACACTGGTATCTCTTCCAAAGCCATGTCGATCATGAACTCGTTCGTGAACGACATCTTCGAGCGCATCGCCGCCGAGGCTTCTCGCCTGGCCCACTACAACAAGCGTTCCACCATTACCAGTCGGGAGATCCAGACGGCTGTAAGGCTCCTGTTGCCCGGAGAACTGGCCAAGCACGCCGTCTCTGAGGGCACTAAGGCCGTCACCAAGTACACCTCCTCCAAGTAAACGGCTTACTTACTGCCCTGTGGTGGTGGCTTGGCCTCAAACCAACAAACTCGGCTCCATTGGAGCCACACTTTAATTTCTAAAGAGATTGTGAGTGTTAGACACCAATACTATTATAACAAAAACCTCTGTCACTGAAAGCAAATAGCTATAAAATGAGAATATTTATGAAACTGTCTGTGTGTGTTTCTCTCTCTCAGTGTCTGTCTGTCTGTCTGTCTGTCTGTCTGTCTGTCTGTCTGCCTGCCTGCCTGCCTGTCTGTCTGTCTGTCTGTCTGTCTGTCTGTCTGTCTGTCTGTCTGTCTGTCTGTCTGTCTGTTTGTCTGTCTGTCTTGTCTATCTTGTCTGTGTGTCTCTCTCTCTCTCTCTCTCTCTCTCTCTCTCTCTCTCTCTCTCTCTCTCTCAACACATATAAGCACTCGGTATCTTTTTTCTAGAGATTAGAGATTCATTGTTATGTTCCACATTAGGATTACTATGCAGGCCACCCTCTTAGGTTTGAAAATGTCAAGAAAACGGTTAATTTAAAATGTCATCTCCTAACTTAACAGATTAAGCCAGAGGACCGAAAACAGAATAAAACAGGACTGGACAGTATATGTCACTTATACAAGCTGCTTTTATTTCTAGTACAGTATGACAATTTTTATTTTGGGGGGGGGGGGGGGTGATCCTTGACAGTGCATAAGAGTGAAAAGCGACGGCGTTTTGTTTGTAAGAGAACAGGTTGTACTACAAATGACTTGATTTATTGATATCACATGTATGTATGACACCTAAATTATGCTAGGAATGTCTGAAATCTCCTTAGAAGGATATTTTGGCCCTGAGAAGGGCCGAGTTTGGTGTATACTAGGGTGGTCGATTTAGCTTATGCACGCTCTCCACGGATACGGCGAGCAAGCTGAATGTCCTTTGGCATGATGGTGACACGCTTGGCGTGGATGGCACAGAGGTTAGTGTCCTCGAAGAGACCGACCAGGTAAGCCTCGGATGCCTCCTGTAAAGCCATGACGGCAGACGACTGGAAGCGAAGATCGGTCTTGAAGTCCTGGGCAATCTCGCGCACCAGACGCTGGAAGGGAAGTTTCCTGATGAGCAACTCGGTGCTCTTCTGGTAACGACGGATCTCACGCAGGGCGACCGTTCCGGGCCTGTAACGGTGAGGCTTCTTCACACCCCCTGTGGCAGGAGCAGACTTGCGTGCTGCCTTGGTGGCCAGCTGCTTACGAGGAGCCTTGCCTCCCGTGGACTTGCGAGCAGTCTGCTTGGTGCGAGCCATGGTGAACAACTGTGGTTTGTGATGGCCGGCGCCGAAAAATTTTTGCTTATATACGCCGTCTCGAGGCGCTTGCTCGAGCGCCATTGGCTGCTCGACTCGCCTACGTCACCCCGTTGCCCCTCCCCTCCTTCCTCTGGCTGCAGCCAACAGGCGGCTCACCTCAATCACTATTATCGCTGATTTTGCTCTATTTTTTGGATTTGTGCAAAAGTCATTTCACAGGGACGTGAAACAGACGAGTAGGCAACTGCAGTTTTGAAAGCGTTGTGAGAAAGCCGTGTCTACTCGACCACAAGCGTAAAGTAAGGGCAGGCAGGAGTTGCAATGCTACTAGTACGTCCGCTTGATGGGATATAGTCGGGAAATCGTGCGGGCATTCGTCAATTCGATTCACACAACTTCAACACCATGACTGGACGCGGCAAGGGAGGCAAGGGACTCGGAAAGGGTGGCGCCAAGCGTCATCGTAAGGTGCTACGTGACAACATCCAGGGCATCACCAAGCCCGCTATTCGTCGCTTAGCTCGTCGTGGCGGCGTGAAGCGTATTTCGGGTCTCATCTACGAAGAGACCCGTGGCGTCCTGAAGGTGTTCCTCGAGAACGTCATCCGTGATGCTGTAACCTACACGGAACACGCCAAGAGGAAGACCGTCACTGCTATGGACGTGGTGTACGCTCTGAAGCGCCAGGGTCGTACCCTCTACGGATTCGGCGGATAAGAGCTTGGCTAATCCATCGATTCCACCCACCACCACCTCAAAACGGGACCTAATTAGGTCCCTATACTTTTTTACTGAAGGGCTTAATAGACGATAACATAAATTGTTTTGATATCAGCTAGCACATTGGGTCTTATGAAATCTATTTTTTATCCTCGCATGCTTAAAGGGACTCTGATTGGGGAGGGAGGGGGGGGGGGGAAGGTTTGTTACGTTATATACTAGCAGAGCAGGATCATTGGTGGGGGGTGAGGGGGAGAGAGAGAGAGAGAGAGAGAGAGATCTTTCCCAACTCTTCCTTTTTACATGAGTGAGCTACCCGTTTTATTCATTTTATCCTTCTCAGAGCTGTTTTGATAGTATCCAAATGATGGTAAATGAAAAGGGAGGACACGAATATCTACCCAGAATTCAGGACTGGCAATCGATATGCATGTTTGAGTGCGAATCTTTTTCTCTCTCAACTTAGGTATACGTTTATGTCGTACCTAAAAGCGAGAACCACACTATTGGGACAAGTATGCAAGGCCCAATTTTCCTAACAAGCACAGTTAATTTTGTTATTTTCGAACATTTCTTTCCAAATTGGTTTATCCAATTAACAGTATTATATTAAGATCATGAATTGCTGGGTTAGGTTAGGTTAGGTTAGGTTAGGTTAGGTTAGCTTAGGTTAGGTTAGGTTAGGTTAGCTTAGCTTAGCTTAGCTTGGGTTAGCTTAGGTTAGGTTAGGTTAGCTTAGCTTGGGTTAGCATAGGTTAGGTTAGGTTTGATTACATTTCTATGTTAGATTTAACTCAAATTCAAAACAATTGCAGTCATTCGGCTTGTTAGTCAACTTGCCTCTAATAGGGGCAATTTGTCTAACAAGACTATTTAGTTTTGTGTGCATATATATATATATATATATATATATATATATATATATATATATATATATATATATATATATATATATATATATATATATATATATATATATATATATATATATATATATATATATATATATATATATATATATATATATATATATATATATATATATATATATATATTATAGCTTCAAGACTCCGAACCAATATAGAAGCATCAAGAGGAAGTGCTTGTGTTATGGGCCAATAGGCCTTCTGCAGTTACTTCCATTCTTATGTTTTTATTCCCATTGGTTCGTGTTTTATCTTGTGTAAATGTCAATCACCTTACCCAAAACTTTGGTACCATATCACCTCACCCATGTGTATATATAAATATATATATATATATATATATATATATATATATATATATATATATATATATATATATAATATACAGAGTAAATCTACCCCAAAAGTAATGATTTATTTGTCTACAAAACTAAACTCTTTTTGGAATCATATGAGGCCCCTCCACTGAGGGGGGAGGCCTGGATGTTTATTGTCATGTGTATTCATGCTGCTTGCATGTCATCGTTTATTTTGCCTTTGTTGTTTTCTTGACAGCTTTCTTTGCCTTGGGTGGTTTGGGAGATTTTGAAGCTCTCTTTATTTTGGGCTTTTTGTTCCCAACAACAAGCTGCTGCTGCTGCTTCTTTTTCAAGGCTGTAGGTGGTTTGTTGCTTGTGGCGGCTTTCTTGGGAGTTACCACGGCCTTCTTTGCTGCTGTAGATGGTTTCTTGGTTGTGGTGGCTTTCTTGGGAGTTAGAACGGCCCTCTTCTCTGCTACGGCCAGCTTGAATGATCCACTAGCTCCACTTCCCTTGGTCTGAACAAGAATGCCGTCAGCCACTGCTTTCTTGAGAAATCTTCGGATGTAAATGGCGATCTTGGCAGCCTCGACTTTGTTGTTGGCAACAACGTACTTCTTGATTGCTTGTAGAGACGAGCCCTTACGGTCTTTGAGTGCTGCGACCGCGGCTAGAACCATTTGACTAGTTTTCGGGTGAGCAACCTGGACGCGAGGTTTCCTGGTGGTGGCCACCACAGCAGCAGCCGCAGCCTTCTTGGTAGGCTTTGCTTCTACCATGATGATGATGAGATAACCAAGGTGATGAGAGACGCTCAGACAGTCACGGGGGAATGATGCTGCCGCCGCTTGAGCCGAACCTATTTATGTGCCGGCACGGTACAGAAGCTGCAACCTGGCAACTCGTCCACCAATCACAACGGTTGGTTTTACGGCTCCGAAACCTGGATCCCATATCTTCTCTAAAATAGAAGCATTTGTTCATGTTCTTTGTAAAAGTATCATAAAGCAGGACAGATGAGACAAATATCATAAAAACTGAAGAGCAGATGAGCACACACATGTATGTATTACAAAAGAAAATCCACAAATTCATTAGAAATTGGCAGGGCAGGCTGAGGAAGTAGGTAGATGTAAAATGTCTGTAAATGGCGAAAGAACATAAACCCAAGACTGAATAAACGATGTTAAATATCCATGCCAAGGAGACAAAAATATGTTAGGATACAATTACCATTAAGACACCACAAGAAGGTCCGTATCCTGCCGTGATGACTAAAAAGAGTTGGTTATTAGCCACAATGTGTAGGCAGTCTCATGCCAACGGCCATACCACGTTGAGAACACCGCTTCTCGTCCGATCAGCGAAGTTAAGCAACGTTGGGTTTGGTTAGTACTTGGATGGGTGACCGCCTGGGAACACCAAATGCTGTTGGCAATAATGTTTTTTGTTTTGTTTTGTTTTGTTTCGTTTGTTTTTGTTTGAATGGCTGGCTCCACGGGAAATTCACGGAGTTGTGTGGAATAAGGCCTGGTAAAATGAATTAATATGTATGTCATGTTTAAAACAAACTCGCTTAATATAGTGTGTGAGGCTTTATACAAAAACAAACAACCAAAACAAAACATGTTGTTTTATATATATATATATATATATATATATATATATATATATATATATATATATATATATATATATATATATATATATATATATATATATATATATATATATATATATATATATATATATAGCTTAATCCGGGTTTGAACTCGCAACTCCAAGAATACGCATCACTTATATACACTTTACCACTGGACCACAGCTGCAGGACACAAGCTTGATGCTGAGGTATCAATTTAATGACGTAAATGCCATTTCCACAAATAAATGATAATTTAAAAGTATTTGTATGTACAAATCTTTTCTGTTTAAAAGGCTACAATATCAGTTACATATATAATTTGTGTTAATGTTTCTATACCCACAGGAAGGCATGTTTTTGCTTATATGTAAGGGGTACGGAGAAGGAATCCACAGACCATCAGTCCCCTTCCCCCCCCCCCCCCCCCCCCTCCCACCTACTACCACCACCACCACCACCACCACCACTACTCACCACCACCACCACTACTCACCACCAATCACCACCACCACCAATCACCACCAATCACCACCAATCACCACCACCACACCTAACCGAAAACCCCCTAACACATCAACCCTCCCCCCAATCAACAGGCGAAATAATAACCCTCAAATGCCTGCCTGCCTGCCAGCCAGCC
This sequence comes from Procambarus clarkii, assembly GCF_040958095.1. Lineage (NCBI taxonomy): Eukaryota > Metazoa > Arthropoda > Malacostraca > Decapoda > Cambaridae > Procambarus > Procambarus clarkii. The sequence goes on along the minus strand of NW_027190381.1, from coordinate 21,981 downwards.
AATACTAACGGTCTTCTCAGAAAGAAAATCTCTTTGTATCTGTATTACTTGATGAAATGTATGATTCTAATAATGAAAATAAATTTTGATGTCGGTTGTATGAGCATAATGACCAATATGCACATGATATGAATGAATTAAATAGTGTAGTTTTAAGTAATTAGGTTGTAGACACATTAAGCGGATATGATATTTGACGCGTCCAGAACTGGTGATTTTTGGTTTAGTTTTAAATGCACCACCACCATTGCTTCCTCAGAGCCTAATTAAGGACCGGTAAAAGGAGTCAATATGTATGTCATCTATAAAACCAAAGAATGAATAAAAACACACACACACACACACACCTACATAATAGTATTAGGAAGATTGTATGGCAAAAAAAAAAAGTACTCCCATTGGGTCGTTTGAACTCGCGACTTCCAAAACACCAGCCACACACCTTACCACCCAGCCACCATAGAGTTGGTATAATTGTGCAACTTTAGTTATAAAAGTAAAGTTCTTATTGTCTCAAATCTTATTGTCTGTTCTATGAAAAGGCATGATGTAAATTATGTATTTTTTGAATGATTGAATTGTAGGCACATTAAGCGGATTCGATATTTGATATATCCAGAAAAGGTGATTTCTGTTCAGTTTTAAAATGCATCACTGTTAACGCTAAAGGACTGGTAAAACGACTCGATGTTTGTCATTTTTAAAATAAACACTAAAACTAGGCCCTTAACATATATAATGTTTGAATATAAATTGAATGCATATAAATACAAAGTGGGAGTGGCTGGCTGGCTGGCTGGCTGGCTGGCTGGCTGGCTGGCTGGCTGCCTGCCTGCCTGCCTGCCTGCCTGCCTGCCTGCCTGCCTGCCTGCCTGCCTGCCTGCCTGCCTGCCTGCCTGCCTGCCTGCCTGGCTGGCTGGCTGGCCGGCCGCCCGCCCGCCCGCCCGCCCGCCCGCCCGCCCGCCCGCCCGCCCGCCTGCCCGCCCGCCTGCTTGCCTTGCCTTGCCTTGCCTTGCCTGTCCTGTCCTGTCCTGTTCTGTTATTGCCTTGCCTTGCCTTGCCTTGCCTTGCCTTGCCTTGCCCTGCCCTGCCCTGCCTTGGCTGCAGCTGGCTGGCTGGCCGTAAATCAACTCTTAACAACACCATACCACACCACACCATCACTCATCACCCATCACCCACCACCGGCCCCAGTCTCCCAGCCTCTCTTATATACCCGAGCAGGCCCTTTAAATTATTTGAATTGTTGCACTTCGGCCAATGGCAGGCACGATCGCTGCTGCTCAAACATATTCTGGTTCACAAGTATTAATATATATATATATATATATATATATATATATATATATATATATATATATATATATATATATATATATATATATATATATATATATATATATATATATTCATGAAACACATTAAAACCTTGATCATTTATTCATTCATTACGTCTAGTGAAGAATTGCTTTTGTTCATTTGTATGATTAAAAATTAATAGAATATGAATTCCTCGCTTAAAGTAAAATATAAAATATATATTGGATTTATATGATTGGTTAATATTCCAAGTGATGCTGAATATCCCCTATAATTTTGTTTTGTTTGTTTGTTTGTTATGTACACATTCCAAATGAAATCAATATAAATGTTATTATTAATGTTTGAAAGTTGATTGTCTACTTGAATCTCTCTATTAAAGTGTGTGTGGCTCCGGATGGAGCCTGGTTATGGTATTTGTCGTGGTGGGTGGCAGAAGTGCTTACTTCTTCTCTGTCTTCTTTGGCAAAAGAACTGCCTGAATGTTTGGAAGAACACCTCCCTGTGCAATGGTTACGCCAGACAGAAGTTTGTTGAGTTCTTCGTCGTTGCGGATGGCCAACTGCAAGTGACGTGGGATGATACGGGTCTTCTTGTTGTCACGTGCGGCGTTACCGGCGAGCTCCAGAACTTCGGCAGCGAGGTATTCCATGACGGCTGCCAGGTAGACAGGAGCGCCAGCACCGACGCGTTCGGCGTAGTTGCCCTTACGCAGCAGACGGTGAATTCTGCCCACGGGGAACTGAAGTCCGGCCCTGCTGGAGCGAGACTTTGACTTGCCCTTCACTTTGCCTCCCTTGCCGCGTCCTGACATTGCTGCTGCTGTTGTGGGTTTGTGGTGTTTTATGCCGCCCCGCAGATCGAGCTTCGTGTTATATACCCCGCTCAGGATCAAGGGAGCCCGCCACTGACCAATCAGCGCGCTCCGCCACGCGACCCGCTCTGAGCTGAGTCGCGAGCGGGATATAAAAGGAAAGCTCGCCTCGCGCAAAAGTTCATTATTGTATCGCAACGCCAGCCAGCACGAGCATCATCATGCCACCCAAGGCATCTGGAAAGGCTGCCAAGAAGGCCGGAAAGGCCCAGAAGGCCATTGCCAAGGGCGATAAGAAAAAGAAGCGCAGGAGGAAGGAGAGCTACAGCATCTACATCTACAAAGTGCTGAAGCAGGTCCACCCCGACACTGGTATCTCTTCCAAAGCCATGTCGATCATGAACTCGTTCGTGAACGACATCTTCGAGCGCATCGCCGCCGAGGCTTCTCGCCTGGCCCACTACAACAAGCGTTCCACCATTACCAGTCGGGAGATCCAGACGGCTGTAAGGCTCCTGTTGCCCGGAGAACTGGCCAAGCACGCCGTCTCTGAGGGCACTAAGGCCGTCACCAAGTACACCTCCTCCAAGTAAACGGCTTACTTACTGCCCTGTGGTGGTGGCTTGGCCTCAAACCAACAAACTCGGCTCCATTGGAGCCACACTTTAATTTCTAAAGAGATTGTGAGTGTTAGACACCAATACTATTATAACAAAAACCTCTGTCACTGAAAGCAAATAGCTATAAAATGAGAATATTTATGAAACTGTCTGTGTGTGTTTCTCTCTCTCAGTGTCTGTCTGTCTGTCTGTCTGTCTGTCTGTCTGTCTGTCTGCCTGCCTGCCTGCCTGCCTGTCTGTCTGTCTGTCTGTCTGTCTGTCTGTCTGTCTGTCTGTCTGTCTGTCTGTCTGTCTGTCTGTTTGTCTGTCTGTCTTGTCTATCTTGTCTGTGTGTCTCTCTCTCTCTCTCTCTCTCTCTCTCTCTCTCTCTCTCTCTCTCTCTCTCTCTCTCTCTCTCAACACATATAAGCACTCGGTATCTTTTTTCTAGAGATTAGAGATTCATTGTTATGTTCCACATTAGGATTACTATGCAGGCCACCCTCTTAGGTTTGAAAATGTCAAGAAAACGGTTAATTTAAAATGTCATCTCCTAACTTAACAGATTAAGCCAGAGGACCGAAAACAGAATAAAACAGGACTGGACAGTATATGTCACTTATACAAGCTGCTTTTATTTCTAGTACAGTATGACAATTTTTATTTTGGGGGGGGGGGGGGGTGATCCTTGACAGTGCATAAGAGTGAAAAGCGACGGCGTTTTGTTTGTAAGAGAACAGGTTGTACTACAAATGACTTGATTTATTGATATCACATGTATGTATGACACCTAAATTATGCTAGGAATGTCTGAAATCTCCTTAGAAGGATATTTTGGCCCTGAGAAGGGCCGAGTTTGGTGTATACTAGGGTGGTCGATTTAGCTTATGCACGCTCTCCACGGATACGGCGAGCAAGCTGAATGTCCTTTGGCATGATGGTGACACGCTTGGCGTGGATGGCACAGAGGTTAGTGTCCTCGAAGAGACCGACCAGGTAAGCCTCGGATGCCTCCTGTAAAGCCATGACGGCAGACGACTGGAAGCGAAGATCGGTCTTGAAGTCCTGGGCAATCTCGCGCACCAGACGCTGGAAGGGAAGTTTCCTGATGAGCAACTCGGTGCTCTTCTGGTAACGACGGATCTCACGCAGGGCGACCGTTCCGGGCCTGTAACGGTGAGGCTTCTTCACACCCCCTGTGGCAGGAGCAGACTTGCGTGCTGCCTTGGTGGCCAGCTGCTTACGAGGAGCCTTGCCTCCCGTGGACTTGCGAGCAGTCTGCTTGGTGCGAGCCATGGTGAACAACTGTGGTTTGTGATGGCCGGATTAACGGATTAAAAAGTCCATAGAGCTGGCAAGCAGGGGATGGAAGAACGGGGCGAGGTTGCAGAAATCTTGAGCAAGGATCTGGAGATGAGGTGAAGAGGGGAGATGAAAGATCGGTGGCCCAACCACCGTGGATTTGAGCTTGATCAGATGAAAGTAGAATTGAGTGGGGTGTCATTTGCAATACACACAGAGGCCGGGAACGCAAGCAGCTGGCAGTGGAGGTTTGATGTCAGATGATGTTAAGTCAGTTCGTTAGGAGTCTTCTTTCTTGTTGATTTCACCAAACTTTGATCGTTGTTCTTTTTTTTGGGCTTGTCGGTCTTGGTGGTCACGGTTCGTGTTGATGCTTGAAGGTGATCTTTCCTTGGGGGTGATGGTGTACCGACAGATACGTCCTCATCCGATTCATCAGATGAGTGAGGAGCAGGGGTGTTGACACGCTGGGGTAGATTTCTTGAAGGTTGGGTTCTTGAGGGTTGATGTCTTGAAGGTAGAGTTCTCGGAGGGTGTGTAACAGCGGTAGGTACTGCAGCAGAAGGTGCAGCATAGTCGGTACCCTCTATAGGGTCACACCAAGGGTCGATAGCAGCGAAATTCGCCACTGAGACGGGTGAAGGGACAGCAGCAGCTGGAGAAGCGTGTGGAGCAGGAGCTGACAGTATGTCAGAAAGCGTGGCTGCGTTCACAGTGATGTCATGGTTGGTAACGGGAACTGATGCAGAAGTGGGGGTCACATGAGGCAGAGTCTTGTGAGCTGTAGGTACCCGAACAGGATCTGAGGGCTGCATTGCAGTGGCGGAATCGTCGTCGTCGGATGTAGAGTCAGCATCCTCCTCTACAGGGTCAGTTGTTGGAGATGAACGCGGAGCGTTGAAAACTTCCTCAGGAACAATGAAGGTAGGGAGACCGTTCGCCTTGTACAGAATTTTCAGAAGCCTCACGAATTCTCGGGGGTTATTGCCAGCAGTAATTCTGGCTGTTGATATCAGAGCTTTTACTGTGCTCTGCCCAATTAGCTTTGTCTTTGGTTGGGCCGGTGGCGATGGCTGGCTCGACGAATCGCTGGTTGGCGTTTGGGAGCTGGCTCCCCATTGGCTGGTAGTAGCAGTGGGACGTCCTCCCGGGAGCTCCGGGAAGATGGCGGCTTGGGCGTTGAAACCTGAAGTAGAGGTGGTCGCTGATTGGCTTGTTGCTTCAGAGGTACTGGCTCCGGTTGAAGATGTGGATTTCTCCATGTTTTTAATAGCGTTTTGTCTGTGAGGACAATGTATGGAGATTGCTGGATGATCGCCTTTGCACAGCAAGCAGCATAGTGTTTCAGACTTGCAGATGGAGTAATGGTGGTCAGCTGAGCAGAGGCTACACTTCTGAATCCGCTGGGTACATTTGCTGGTGGAGTGGGTGTACTCGTAGCATCGGAGGCACTGGTTGACGATGTGAAAACGTTCCATCTTCACACGGAAAGGCGGAATGTGAATTCCAAAGCTGTAAACTCCATTTCTGGTAGCCAAAGTAGCCGAAGCTACCGACTCGAAGGTCAGCTTCAGGGAGCGACTTGAATTGAAGAATTGAGCTTGGTGAAGCCGTAGGTCCGGGTTTGATGCCTTGAAGTCGTGCATGAACGCACTATCATCAGCGTCATCTTGTTCCACGATCCATTGACTGAGATCGTGAATAACGACAGAGTGTTCAGCCAGGTACTGGCGTGGGAAGTTGAGACGAAGGTGTTGGTTGGAGAAGTTAGCGCTGTAAGACAGAAGTTTGTCGACTTCCTCCTCACTATAAAAGAAGAAAAGGATGTCCGTGCCTTCCTGCTTGATGTCGTTGGGTGTTACTCCTGCAACGTCTTTAAAGAGCTTGCGCCGAAAAATTTTTGCTTATATACGCCGTCTCGAGGCGCTTGCTCGAGCGCCATTGGCTGCTCGACTCGCCTACGTCACCCCGTTGCCCCTCCCCTCCTTCCTCTGGCTGCAGCCAACAGGCGGCTCACCTCAATCACTATTATCGCTGATTTTGCTCTATTTTTTGGATTTGTGCAAAAGTCATTTCACAGGGACGTGAAACAGACGAGTAGGCAACTGCAGTTTTGAAAGCGTTGTGAGAAAGCCGTGTCTACTCGACCACAAGCGTAAAGTAAGGGCAGGCAGGAGTTGCAATGCTACTAGTACGTCCGCTTGATGGGATATAGTCGGGAAATCGTGCGGGCATTCGTCAATTCGATTCACACAACTTCAACACCATGACTGGACGCGGCAAGGGAGGCAAGGGACTCGGAAAGGGTGGCGCCAAGCGTCATCGTAAGGTGCTACGTGACAACATCCAGGGCATCACCAAGCCCGCTATTCGTCGCTTAGCTCGTCGTGGCGGCGTGAAGCGTATTTCGGGTCTCATCTACGAAGAGACCCGTGGCGTCCTGAAGGTGTTCCTCGAGAACGTCATCCGTGATGCTGTAACCTACACGGAACACGCCAAGAGGAAGACCGTCACTGCTATGGACGTGGTGTACGCTCTGAAGCGCCAGGGTCGTACCCTCTACGGATTCGGCGGATAAGAGCTTGGCTAATCCATCGATTCCACCCACCACCACCTCAAAACGGGACCTAATTAGGTCCCTATACTTTTTTACTGAAGGGCTTAATAGACGATAACATAAATTGTTTTGATATCAGCTAGCACATTGGGTCTTATGAAATCTATTTTTTATCCTCGCATGCTTAAAGGGACTCTGATTGGGGAGGGAGGGGGGGGGGGGGAAGGTTTGTTACGTTATATACTAGCAGAGCAGGATCATTGGTGGGGGGTGAGGGGGAGAGAGAGAGAGAGAGAGAGAGAGAGATCTTTCCCAACTCTTCCTTTTTACATGAGTGAGCTACCCGTTTTATTCATTTTATCCTTCTCAGAGCTGTTTTGATAGTATCCAAATGATGGTAAATGAAAAGGGAGGACACGAATATCTACCCAGAATTCAGGACTGGCAATCGATATGCATGTTTGAGTGCGAATCTTTTTCTCTCTCAACTTAGGTATACGTTTATGTCGTACCTAAAAGCGAGAACCACACTATTGGGACAAGTATGCAAGGCCCAATTTTCCTAACAAGCACAGTTAATTTTGTTATTTTCGAACATTTCTTTCCAAATTGGTTTATCCAATTAACAGTATTATATTAAGATCATGAATTGCTGGGTTAGGTTAGGTTAGGTTAGGTTAGGTTAGGTTAGCTTAGGTTAGGTTAGGTTAGGTTAGCTTAGCTTAGCTTAGCTTGGGTTAGCTTAGGTTAGGTTAGGTTAGCTTAGCTTGGGTTAGCATAGGTTAGGTTAGGTTTGATTACATTTCTATGTTAGATTTAACTCAAATTCAAAACAATTGCAGTCATTCGGCTTGTTAGTCAACTTGCCTCTAATAGGGGCAATTTGTCTAACAAGACTATTTAGTTTTGTGTGCATATATATATATATATATATATATATATATATATATATATATATATATATATATATATATATATATATATATATATATATATATATATATATATATATATATATATATATATATATATATATATATATATATATATATATTATAGCTTCAAGACTCCGAACCAATATAGAAGCATCAAGAGGAAGTGCTTGTGTTATGGGCCAATAGGCCTTCTGCAGTTACTTCCATTCTTATGTTTTTATTCCCATTGGTTCGTGTTTTATCTTGTGTAAATGTCAATCACCTTACCCAAAACTTTGGTACCATATCACCTCACCCATGTGTATATATAAATATATATATATATATATATATATATATATATATATATATATATATATAATATACAGAGTAAATCTACCCCAAAAGTAATGATTTATTTGTCTACAAAACTAAACTCTTTTTGGAATCATATGAGGCCCCTCCACTGAGGGGGGAGGCCTGGATGTTTATTGTCATGTGTATTCATGCTGCTTGCATGTCATCGTTTATTTTGCCTTTGTTGTTTTCTTGACAGCTTTCTTTGCCTTGGGTGGTTTGGGAGATTTTGAAGCTCTCTTTATTTTGGGCTTTTTGTTCCCAACAACAAGCTGCTGCTGCTGCTTCTTTTTCAAGGCTGTAGGTGGTTTGTTGCTTGTGGCGGCTTTCTTGGGAGTTACCACGGCCTTCTTTGCTGCTGTAGATGGTTTCTTGGTTGTGGTGGCTTTCTTGGGAGTTAGAACGGCCCTCTTCTCTGCTACGGCCAGCTTGAATGATCCACTAGCTCCACTTCCCTTGGTCTGAACAAGAATGCCGTCAGCCACTGCTTTCTTGAGAAATCTTCGGATGTAAATGGCGATCTTGGCAGCCTCGACTTTGTTGTTGGCAACAACGTACTTCTTGATTGCTTGTAGAGACGAGCCCTTACGGTCTTTGAGTGCTGCGACCGCGGCTAGAACCATTTGACTAGTTTTCGGGTGAGCAACCTGGACGCGAGGTTTCCTGGTGGTGGCCACCACAGCAGCAGCCGCAGCCTTCTTGGTAGGCTTTGCTTCTACCATGATGATGATGAGATAACCAAGGTGATGAGAGACGCTCAGACAGTCACGGGGGAATGATGCTGCCGCCGCTTGAGCCGAACCTATTTATGTGCCGGCACGGTACAGAAGCTGCAACCTGGCAACTCGTCCACCAATCACAACGGTTGGTTTTACGGCTCCGAAACCTGGATCCCATATCTTCTCTAAAATAGAAGCATTTGTTCATGTTCTTTGTAAAAGTATCATAAAGCAGGACAGATGAGACAAATATCATAAAAACTGAAGAGCAGATGAGCACACACATGTATGTATTACAAAAGAAAATCCACAAATTCATTAGAAATTGGCAGGGCAGGCTGAGGAAGTAGGTAGATGTAAAATGTCTGTAAATGGCGAAAGAACATAAACCCAAGACTGAATAAACGATGTTAAATATCCATGCCAAGGAGACAAAAATATGTTAGGATACAATTACCATTAAGACACCACAAGAAGGTCCGTATCCTGCCGTGATGACTAAAAAGAGTTGGTTATTAGCCACAATGTGTAGGCAGTCTCATGCCAACGGCCATACCACGTTGAGAACACCGCTTCTCGTCCGATCAGCGAAGTTAAGCAACGTTGGGTTTGGTTAGTACTTGGATGGGTGACCGCCTGGGAACACCAAATGCTGTTGGCAATAATGTTTTTTGTTTTGTTTTGTTTTGTTTCGTTTGTTTTTGTTTGAATGGCTGGCTCCACGGGAAATTCACGGAGTTGTGTGGAATAAGGCCTGGTAAAATGAATTAATATGTATGTCATGTTTAAAACAAACTCGCTTAATATAGTGTGTGAGGCTTTATACAAAAACAAACAACCAAAACAAAACATGTTGTTTTATATATATATATATATATATATATATATATATATATATATATATATATATATATATATATATATATATATATATATATATATATATATATATATATATATATATATATAGCTTAATCCGGGTTTGAACTCGCAACTCCAAGAATACGCATCACTTATATACACTTTACCACTGGACCACAGCTGCAGGACACAAGCTTGATGCTGAGGTATCAATTTAATGACGTAAATGCCATTTCCACAAATAAATGATAATTTAAAAGTATTTGTATGTACAAATCTTTTCTGTTTAAAAGGCTACAATATCAGTTACATATATAATTTGTGTTAATGTTTCTATACCCACAGGAAGGCATGTTTTTGCTTATATGTAAGGGGTACGGAGAAGGAATCCACAGACCATCAGTCCCCTTCCCCCCCCCCCCCCCCCCCTCCCACCTACTACCACCACCACCACCACCACCACCACTACTCACCACCACCACCACTACTCACCACCAATCACCACCACCACCAATCACCACCAATCACCACCAATCACCACCACCACACCTAACCGAAAACCCCCTAACACATCAACCCTCCCCCCAATCAACAGGCGAAATAATAACCCTCAAATGCCTGCCTGCCTGCCAGCCAGCCAATACTAACGGTCTTCTCAGAAAGAAAATCTCTTTGTATCTGTATTACTTGATGAAATGTATGATTCTAATAATGAAAATAAATTTTGATGTCGGTTGTATGAGCATAATGACCAATATGCACATGATATGAATGAATTAAATAGTGTAGTTTTAAGTAATTAGGTTGTAGACACATTAAGCGGATATGATATTTGACGCGTCCAGAACTGGTGATTTTTGGTTTAGTTTTAAATGCACCACCACCATTGCTTCCCCAGAGCCTAATTAAGGACCGGTAAAAGGAGTCAATATGTATGTCATCTATAAAACCAAAGAATGAATAAAAACACACACACACACACACACCTACATAATAGTATTAGGAAGATTGTATGGCAAAAAAAAAAAGTACTCCCATTGGGTCGTTTGAACTCGCGACTTCCAAAACACCAGCCACACACCTTACCACCCAGCCACCATAGAGTTGGTATAATTGTGCAACTTTAGTTATAAAAGTAAAGTTCTTATTGTCTCAAATCTTATTGTCTGTTCTATGAAAAGGCATGATGTAAATTATGTATTTTTTGAATGATTGAATTGTAGGCACATTAAGCGGATTCGATATTTGATATATCCAGAAAAGGTGATTTCTGTTCAGTTTTAAAATGCATCACTGTTAACGCTAAAGGACTGGTAAAACGACTCGATGTTTGTCATTTTTAAAATAAACACTAAAACTAGGCCCTTAACATATATAATGTTTGAATATAAATTGAATGCATATAAATACAAAGTGGGAGTGGCTGGCTGGCTGGCTGGCTGGCTGGCTGGCTGGCTGGCTGGCTGCCTGCCTGCCTGCCTGCCTGCCTGCCTGCCTGCCTGCCTGCCTGCCTGCCTGCCTGCCTGCCTGCCTGCCTGCCTGCCTGGCTGGCTGGCTGGCCGGCCGCCCGCCCGCCCGCCCGCCCGCCCGCCCGCCCGCCCGCCCGCCCGCCTGCCCGCCCGCCTGCTTGCCTTGCCTTGCCTTGCCTTGCCTGTCCTGTCCTGTCCTGTTCTGTTATTGCCTTGCCTTGCCTTGCCTTGCCTTGCCTTGCCTTGCCCTGCCCTGCCCTGCCTTGGCTGCAGCTGGCTGGCTGGCCGTAAATCAACTCTTAACAACACCATACCACACCACACCATCACTCATCACCCATCACCCACCACCGGCCCCAGTCTCCCAGCCTCTCTTATATACCCGAGCAGGCCCTTTAAATTATTTGAATTGTTGCACTTCGGCCAATGGCAGGCACGATCGCTGCTGCTCAAACATATTCTGGTTCACAAGTATTAATATATATATATATATATATATATATATATATATATATATATATATATATATATATATATATATATATATATATATATATATATATTCATGAAACACATTAAAACCTTGATCATTTATTCATTCATTACGTCTAGTGAAGAATTGCTTTTGTTCATTTGTATGATTAAAAATTAATAGAATATGAATTCCTCGCTTAAAGTAAAATATAAAATATATATTGGATTTATATGATTGGTTAATATTCCAAGTGATGCTGAATATCCCCTATAATTTTGTTTTGTTTGTTTGTTTGTTATGTACACATTCCAAATGAAATCAATATAAATGTTATTATTAATGTTTGAAAGTTGATTGTCTACTTGAATCTCTCTATTAAAGTGTGTGTGGCTCCGGATGGAGCCTGGTTATGGTATTTGTCGTGGTGGGTGGCAGAAGTGCTTACTTCTTCTCTGTCTTCTTTGGCAAAAGAACTGCCTGAATGTTTGGAAGAACACCTCCCTGTGCAATGGTTACGCCAGACAGAAGTTTGTTGAGTTCTTCGTCGTTGCGGATGGCCAACTGCAAGTGACGTGGGATGATACGGGTCTTCTTGTTGTCACGTGCGGCGTTACCGGCGAGCTCCAGAACTTCGGCAGCGAGGTATTCCATGACGGCTGCCAGGTAGACAGGAGCGCCAGCACCGACGCGTTCGGCGTAGTTGCCCTTACGCAGCAGACGGTGAATTCTGCCCACGGGGAACTGAAGTCCGGCCCTGCTGGAGCGAGACTTTGACTTGCCCTTCACTTTGCCTCCCTTGCCGCGTCCTGACATTGCTGCTGCTGTTGTGGGTTTGTGGTGTTTTATGCCGCCCCGCAGATCGAGCTTCGTGTTATATACCCCGCTCAGGATCAAGGGAGCCCGCCACTGACCAATCAGCGCGCTCCGCCACGCGACCCGCTCTGAGCTGAGTCGCGAGCGGGATATAAAAGGAAAGCTCGCCTCGCGCAAAAGTTCATTATTGTATCGCAACGCCAGCCAGCACGAGCATCATCATGCCACCCAAGGCATCTGGAAAGGCTGCCAAGAAGGCCGGAAAGGCCCAGAAGGCCATTGCCAAGGGCGATAAGAAAAAGAAGCGCAGGAGGAAGGAGAGCTACAGCATCTACATCTACAAAGTGCTGAAGCAGGTCCACCCCGACACTGGTATCTCTTCCAAAGCCATGTCGATCATGAACTCGTTCGTGAACGACATCTTCGAGCGCATCGCCGCCGAGGCTTCTCGCCTGGCCCACTACAACAAGCGTTCCACCATTACCAGTCGGGAGATCCAGACGGCTGTAAGGCTCCTGTTGCCCGGAGAACTGGCCAAGCACGCCGTCTCTGAGGGCACTAAGGCCGTCACCAAGTACACCTCCTCCAAGTAAACGGCTTACTTACTGCCCTGTGGTGGTGGCTTGGCCTCAAACCAACAAACTCGGCTCCATTGGAGCCACACTTTAATTTCTAAAGAGATTGTGAGTGTTAGACACCAATACTATTATAACAAAAACCTCTGTCACTGAAAGCAAATAGCTATAAAATGAGAATATTTATGAAACTGTCTGTGTGTGTTTCTCTCTCTCAGTGTCTGTCTGTCTGTCTGTCTGTCTGTCTGTCTGTCTGTCTGCCTGCCTGCCTGCCTGTCTGTCTGTCTGTCTGTCTGTCTGTCTGTCTGTCTGTCTGTCTGTCTGTCTGTCTGTCTGTCTGTTTGTCTGTCTGTCTTGTCTATCTTGTCTGTGTGTCTCTCTCTCTCTCTCTCTCTCTCTCTCTCTCTCTCTCTCTCTCTCTCTCTCTCTCAACACATATAAGCACTCGGTATCTTTTTTCTAGAGATTAGAGATTCATTGTTATGTTCCACATTAGGATTACTATGCAGGCCACCCTCTTAGGTTTGAAAATGTCAAGAAAACGGTTAATTTAAAATGTCATCTCCTAACTTAACAGATTAAGCCAGAGGACCGAAAACAGAATAAAACAGGACTGGACAGTATATGTCACTTATACAAGCTGCTTTTATTTCTAGTACAGTATGACAATTTTTATTTTGGGGGGGGGGGGGGGGGTGATCCTTGACAGTGCATAAGAGTGAAAAGCGACGGCGTTTTGTTTGTAAGAGAACAGGTTGTACTACAAATGACTTGATTTATTGATATCACATGTATGTATGACACCTAAATTATGCTAGGAATGTCTGAAATCTCCTTAGAAGGATATTTTGGCCCTGAGAAGGGCCGAGTTTGGTGTATACTAGGGTGGTCGATTTAGCTTATGCACGCTCTCCACGGATACGGCGAGCAAGCTGAATGTCCTTTGGCATGATGGTGACACGCTTGGCGTGGATGGCACAGAGGTTAGTGTCCTCGAAGAGACCGACCAGGTAAGCCTCGGATGCCTCCTGTAAAGCCATGACGGCAGACGACTGGAAGCGAAGATCGGTCTTGAAGTCCTGGGCAATCTCGCGCACCAGACGCTGGAAGGGAAGTTTCCTGATGAGCAACTCGGTGCTCTTCTGGTAACGACGGATCTCACGCAGGGCGACCGTTCCGGGCCTGTAACGGTGAGGCTTCTTCACACCCCCTGTGGCAGGAGCAGACTTGCGTGCTGCCTTGGTGGCCAGCTGCTTACGAGGAGCCTTGCCTCCCGTGGACTTGCGAGCAGTCTGCTTGGTGCGAGCCATGGTGAACAACTGTGGTTTGTGATGGCCGGCGCCGAAAAATTTTTGCTTATATACGCCGTCTCGAGGCGCTTGCTCGAGCGCCATTGGCTGCTCGACTCGCCTACGTCACCCCGTTGCCCCTCCCCTCCTTCCTCTGGCTGCAGCCAACAGGCGGCTCACCTCAATCACTATTATCGCTGATTTTGCTCTATTTTTTGGATTTGTGCAAAAGTCATTTCACAGGGACGTGAAACAGACGAGTAGGCAACTGCAGTTTTGAAAGCGTTGTGAGAAAGCCGTGTCTACTCGACCACAAGCGTAAAGTAAGGGCAGGCAGGAGTTGCAATGCTACTAGTACGTCCGCTTGATGGGATATAGTCGGGAAATCGTGCGGGCATTCGTCAATTCGATTCACACAACTTCAACACCATGACTGGACGCGGCAAGGGAGGCAAGGGACTCGGAAAGGGTGGCGCCAAGCGTCATCGTAAGGTGCTACGTGACAACATCCAGGGCATCACCAAGCCCGCTATTCGTCGCTTAGCTCGTCGTGGCGGCGTGAAGCGTATTTCGGGTCTCATCTACGAAGAGACCCGTGGCGTCCTGAAGGTGTTCCTCGAGAACGTCATCCGTGATGCTGTAACCTACACGGAACACGCCAAGAGGAAGACCGTCACTGCTATGGACGTGGTGTACGCTCTGAAGCGCCAGGGTCGTACCCTCTACGGATTCGGCGGATAAGAGCTTGGCTAATCCATCGATTCCACCCACCACCACCTCAAAACGGGACCTAATTAGGTCCCTATACTTTTTTACTGAAGGGCTTAATAGACGATAACATAAATTGTTTTGATATCAGCTAGCACATTGGGTCTTATGAAATCTATTTTTTATCCTCGCATGCTTAAAGGGACTCTGATTGGGGAGGGAGGGGGGGGGGGGAAGGTTTGTTACGTTATATACTAGCAGAGCAGGATCATTGGTGGGGGGTGAGGGGGAGAGAGAGAGAGAGAGAGAGAGAGATCTTTCCCAACTCTTCCTTTTTACATGAGTGAGCTACCCGTTTTATTCATTTTATCCTTCTCAGAGCTGTTTTGATAGTATCCAAATGATGGTAAATGAAAAGGGAGGACACGAATATCTACCCAGAATTCAGGACTGGCAATCGATATGCATGTTTGAGTGCGAATCTTTTTCTCTCTCAACTTAGGTATACGTTTATGTCGTACCTAAAAGCGAGAACCACACTATTGGGACAAGTATGCAAGGCCCAATTTTCCTAACAAGCACAGTTAATTTTGTTATTTTCGAACATTTCTTTCCAAATTGGTTTATCCAATTAACAGTATTATATTAAGATCATGAATTGCTGGGTTAGGTTAGGTTAGGTTAGGTTAGGTTAGCTTAGGTTAGGTTAGGTTAGGTTAGCTTAGCTTAGCTTAGCTTGGGTTAGCTTAGGTTAGGTTAGGTTAGCTTAGCTTGGGTTAGCATAGGTTAGGTTAGGTTTGATTACATTTCTATGTTAGATTTAACTCAAATTCAAAACAATTGCAGTCATTCGGCTTGTTAGTCAACTTGCCTCTAATAGGGGCAATTTGTCTAACAAGACTATTTAGTTTTGTGTGCATATATATATATATATATATATATATATATATATATATATATATATATATATATATATATATATATTATATATATATATATATATATATATATATATATATATATATATATATATATATATATATATATATATATATATATATATATTATAGCTTCAAGACTCCGAACCAATATAGAAGCATCAAGAGGAAGTGCTTGTGTTATGGGCCAATAGGCCTTCTGCAGTTACTTCCATTCTTATGTTTTTATTCCCATTGGTTCGTGTTTTATCTTGTGTAAATGTCAATCACCTTACCCAAAACTTTGGTACCATATCACCTCACCCATGTGTATATATAAATATATATATATATATATATATATATATATATATATATATATATATATATATATATAATATACAGAGTAAATCTACCCCAAAAGTAATGATTTATTTGTCTACAAAACTAAACTCTTTTTGGAATCATATGAGGCCCCTCCACTGAGGGGGGAGGCCTGGATGTTTATTGTCATGTGTATTCATGCTGCTTGCATGTCATCGTTTATTTTGCCTTTGTTGTTTTCTTGACAGCTTTCTTTGCCTTGGGTGGTTTGGGAGATTTTGAAGCTCTCTTTATTTTGGGCTTTTTGTTCCCAACAACAAGCTGCTGCTGCTGCTTCTTTTTCAAGGCTGTAGGTGGTTTGTTGCTTGTGGCGGCTTTCTTGGGAGTTACCACGGCCTTCTTTGCTGCTGTAGATGGTTTCTTGGTTGTGGTGGCTTTCTTGGGAGTTAGAACGGCCCTCTTCTCTGCTACGGCCAGCTTGAATGATCCACTAGCTCCACTTCCCTTGGTCTGAACAAGAATGCCGTCAGCCACTGCTTTCTTGAGAAATCTTCGGATGTAAATGGCGATCTTGGCAGCCTCGACTTTGTTGTTGGCAACAACGTACTTCTTGATTGCTTGTAGAGACGAGCCCTTACGGTCTTTGAGTGCTGCGACCGCGGCTAGAACCATTTGACTAGTTTTCGGGTGAGCAACCTGGACGCGAGGTTTCCTGGTGGTGGCCACCACAGCAGCAGCCGCAGCCTTCTTGGTAGGCTTTGCTTCTACCATGATGATGATGAGATAACCAAGGTGATGAGAGACGCTCAGACAGTCACGGGGGAATGATGCTGCCGCCGCTTGAGCCGAACCTATTTATGTGCCGGCACGGTACAGAAGCTGCAACCTGGCAACTCGTCCACCAATCACAACGGTTGGTTTTACGGCTCCGAAACCTGGATCCCATATCTTCTCTAAAATAGAAGCATTTGTTCATGTTCTTTGTAAAAGTATCATAAAGCAGGACAGATGAGACAAATATCATAAAAACTGAAGAGCAGATGAGCACACACATGTATGTATTACAAAAGAAAATCCACAAATTCATTAGAAATTGGCAGGGCAGGCTGAGGAAGTAGGTAGATGTAAAATGTCTGTAAATGGCGAAAGAACATAAACCCAAGACTGAATAAACGATGTTAAATATCCATGCCAAGGAGACAAAAATATGTTAGGATACAATTACCATTAAGACACCACAAGAAGGTCCGTATCCTGCCGTGATGACTAAAAAGAGTTGGTTATTAGCCACAATGTGTAGGCAGTCTCATGCCAACGGCCATACCACGTTGAGAACACCGCTTCTCGTCCGATCAGCGAAGTTAAGCAACGTTGGGTTTGGTTAGTACTTGGATGGGTGACCGCCTGGGAACACCAAATGCTGTTGGCAATAATGTTTTTTGTTTTGTTTTGTTTTGTTTCGTTTGTTTTTGTTTGAATGGCTGGCTCCACGGGAAATTCACGGAGTTGTGTGGAATAAGGCCTGGTAAAATGAATTAATATGTATGTCATGTTTAAAACAAACTCGCTTAATATAGTGTGTGAGGCTTTATACAAAAACAAACAACCAAAACAAAACATGTTGTTTTATATATATATATATATATATATATATATATATATATATATATATATATATATATATATATATATATATATATATATATATATATATATATATATATATATATAGCTTAATCCGGGTTTGAACTCGCAACTCCAAGAATACGCATCACTTATATACACTTTACCACTGGACCACAGCTGCAGGACACAAGCTTGATGCTGAGGTATCAATTTAATGACGTAAATGCCATTTCCACAAATAAATGATAATTTAAAAGTATTTGTATGTACAAATCTTTTCTGTTTAAAAGGCTACAATATCAGTTACATATATAATTTGTGTTAATGTTTCTATACCCACAGGAAGGCATGTTTTTGCTTATATGTAAGGGGTACGGAGAAGGAATCCACAGACCATCAGTCCCCTTCCCCCCCCCCCCCCCCCCCCCCCCTCCCACCTACTACCACCACCACCACCACCACCACCACTACTCACCACCACCACCACTACTCACCACCAATCACCACCACCACCAATCACCACCAATCACCACCAATCACCACCACCACACCTAACCGAAAACCCCCTAACACATCAACCCTCCCCCCAATCAACAGGCGAAATAATAACCCTCAAATGCCTGCCTGCCTGCCAGCCAGCCAATACTAACGGTCTTCTCAGAAAGAAAATCTCTTTGTATCTGTATTACTTGATGAAATGTATGATTCTAATAATGAAAATAAATTTTGATGTCGGTTGTATGAGCATAATGACCAATATGCACATGATATGAATGAATTAAATAGTGTAGTTTTAAGTAATTAGGTTGTAGACACATTAAGCGGATATGATATTTGACGCGTCCAGAACTGGTGATTTTTGGTTTAGTTTTAAATGCACCACCACCATTGCTTCCCCAGAGCCTAATTAAGGACCGGTAAAAGGAGTCAATATGTATGTCATCTATAAAACCAAAGAATGAATAAAAACACACACACACACACACACCTACATAATAGTATTAGGAAGATTGTATGGCAAAAAAAAAAAGTACTCCCATTGGGTCGTTTGAACTCGCGACTTCCAAAACACCAGCCACACACCTTACCACCCAGCCACCATAGAGTTGGTATAATTGTGCAACTTTAGTTATAAAGTAAAGTTCTTATTGTCTCAAATCTTATTGTCTGTTCTATGAAAAGGCATGATGTAAATTATGTATTTTTTGAATGATTGAATTGTAGGCACATTAAGCGGATTCGATATTTGATATATCCAGAAAAGGTGATTTCTGTTCAGTTTTAAAATGCATCACTGTTAACGCTAAAGGACTGGTAAAACGACTCGATGTTTGTCATTTTTAAAATAAACACTAAAACTAGGCCCTTAACATATATAATGTTTGAATATAAATTGAATGCATATAAATACAAAGTGGGAGTGGCTGGCTGGCTGGCTGGCTGGCTGGCTGGCTGGCTGGCTGGCTGCCTGCCTGCCTGCCTGCCTGCCTGCCTGCCTGCCTGCCTGCCTGCCTGCCTGCCTGCCTGCCTGCCTGCCTGCCTGCCTGGCTGGCTGGCTGGCCGCCGCCCGCCCGCCCGCCCGCCCGCCCGCCCCCGCCCGCCTGCCCGCCCGCCTGCTTGCCTTGCCTTGCCTTGCCTTGCCTGTCCTGTCCTGTCCTGTTCTGTTATTGCCTTGCCTTGCCTTGCCTTGCCTTGCCTTGCCTTGCCCTGCCCTGCCCTGCCTTGGCTGCAGCTGGCTGGCTGGCCGTAAATCAACTCTTAACAACACCATACCACACCACACCATCACTCATCACCCATCACCCACCACCGGCCCCAGTCTCCCAGCCTCTCTTATATACCCGAGCAGGCCCTTTAAATTATTTGAATTGTTGCACTTCGGCCAATGGCAGGCACGATCGCTGCTGCTCAAACATATTCTGGTTCACAAGTATTAATATATATATATATATATATATATATATATATATATATATATATATATATATATATATATATATATATATATATATATATTCATGAAACACATTAAAACCTTGATCATTTATTCATTCATTACGTCTAGTGAAGAATTGCTTTTGTTCATTTGTATGATTAAAAATTAATAGAATATGAATTCCTCGCTTAAAGTAAAATATAAAATATATATTGGATTTATATGATTGGTTAATATTCCAAGTGATGCTGAATATCCCCTATAATTTTTGTTTTGTTTGTTTGTTTGTTATGTACACATTCCAAATGAAATCAATATAAATGTTATTATTAATGTTTGAAAGTTGATTGTCTACTTGAATCTCTCTATTAAAGTGTGTGTGGCTCCGGATGGAGCCTGGTTATGGTATTTGTCGTGGTGGGTGGCAGAAGTGCTTACTTCTTCTCTGTCTTCTTTGGCAAAAGAACTGCCTGAATGTTTGGAAGAACACCTCCCTGTGCAATGGTTACGCCAGACAGAAGTTTGTTGAGTTCTTCGTCGTTGCGGATGGCCAACTGCAAGTGACGTGGGATGATACGGGTCTTCTTGTTGTCACGTGCGGCGTTACCGGCGAGCTCCAGAACTTCGGCAGCGAGGTATTCCATGACGGCTGCCAGGTAGACAGGAGCGCCAGCACCGACGCGTTCGGCGTAGTTGCCCTTACGCAGCAGACGGTGAATTCTGCCCACGGGGAACTGAAGTCCGGCCCTGCTGGAGCGAGACTTTGACTTGCCCTTCACTTTGCCTCCCTTGCCGCGTCCTGACATTGCTGCTGCTGTTGTGGGTTTGTGGTGTTTTATGCCGCCCCGCAGATCGAGCTTCGTGTTATATACCCCGCTCAGGATCAAGGGAGCCCGCCACTGACCAATCAGCGCGCTCCGCCACGCGACCCGCTCTGAGCTGAGTCGCGAGCGGGATATAAAAGGAAAGCTCGCCTCGCGCAAAAGTTCATTATTGTATCGCAACGCCAGCCAGCACGAGCATCATCATGCCACCCAAGGCATCTGGAAAGGCTGCCAAGAAGGCCGGAAAGGCCCAGAAGGCCATTGCCAAGGGCGATAAGAAAAAGAAGCGCAGGAGGAAGGAGAGCTACAGCATCTACATCTACAAAGTGCTGAAGCAGGTCCACCCCGACACTGGTATCTCTTCCAAAGCCATGTCGATCATGAACTCGTTCGTGAACGACATCTTCGAGCGCATCGCCGCCGAGGCTTCTCGCCTGGCCCACTACAACAAGCGTTCCACCATTACCAGTCGGGAGATCCAGACGGCTGTAAGGCTCCTGTTGCCCGGAGAACTGGCCAAGCACGCCGTCTCTGAGGGCACTAAGGCCGTCACCAAGTACACCTCCTCCAAGTAAACGGCTTACTTACTGCCCTGTGGTGGTGGCTTGGCCTCAAACCAACAAACTCGGCTCCATTGGAGCCACACTTTAATTTCTAAAGAGATTGTGAGTGTTAGACACCAATACTATTATAACAAAAACCTCTGTCACTGAAAGCAAATAGCTATAAAATGAGAATATTTATGAAACTGTCTGTGTGTGTTTCTCTCTCTCAGTGTCTGTCTGTCTGTCTGTCTGTCTGTCTGTCTGTCTGTCTGCCTGCCTGCCTGCCTGTCTGTCTGTCTGTCTGTCTGTCTGTCTGTCTGTCTGTCTGTCTGTCTGTCTGTCTGTCTGTCTGTTTGTCTGTCTGTCTTGTCTATCTTGTCTGTGTGTCTCTCTCTCTCTCTCTCTCTCTCTCTCTCTCTCTCTCTCTCTCTCTCTCTCTCAACACATATAAGCACTCGGTATCTTTTTCTAGAGATTAGAGATTCATTGTTATGTTCCACATTAGGATTACTATGCAGGCCACCCTCTTAGGTTTGAAAATGTCAAGAAAACGGTTAATTTAAAATGTCATCTCCTAACTTAACAGATTAAGCCAGAGGACCGAAAACAGAATAAAACAGGACTGGACAGTATATGTCACTTATACAAGCTGCTTTTATTTCTAGTACAGTATGACAATTTTTATTTTGGGGGGGGGGGGGGTGGGGTGATCCTTGACAGTGCATAAGAGTGAAAAGCGACGGCGGTTTTTGTTTGTAAGAGAACAGGTTGTACTACAAATGACTTGATTTATTGATATCACATGTATGTATGACACCTAAATTATGCTAGGAATGTCTGAAATCTCCTTAGAAGGATATTTTGGCCCTGAGAAGGGCCGAGTTTGGTGTATACTAGGGTGGTCGATTTAGCTTATGCACGCTCTCCACGGATACGGCGAGCAAGCTGAATGTCCTTTGGCATGATGGTGACACGCTTGGCGTGGATGGCACAGAGGTTAGTGTCCTCGAAGAGACCGACCAGGTAAGCCTCGGATG
>NW_027190380.1:0-40767 GCF_040958095.1 Procambarus clarkii | reverse complement strand
TGAGGCAGTGTTGGGTGGTAGTGTCTGAGGCAGTGTTGGGTGGTGGTGTCTGAGGCAGTGTTGGGTGGTGGTGTCTGCGGCAGTGTTGGGTGGTGGTGTCTGAGGCAGTGTTGGGTGGTGGTGTCTGAGGCAATGTTAGGTGGTAGTGTCTGAGGCAGTGTTGGGTAGTGGTGTCTGAGGCAGTGTTGGGTGGAGGTGTCTAAGGCAGTTTTGGGTGGTGGTATCTGAGGCAGTGTTGGGTGGTGGTGTCTGAGGCAGTGTTGGGTGGTGGTGTCTGAGGCAGTGGATGGGTGGTGGTGTCTGAGATAGTGTTGGGTAGTGCTGTCTGAGGCAGTGGACGGGTGATGGTGTCTGAGATAGTGTTGGGTGGTGGTGTCTGAGGCAGTGTTGGGTGGTGGTGTCTGAGGCAGGGTTGGGTGGTGGTGTCTGAGGCAGTGGTTGGGTGGTGGTGTCTGAGGCAGTGGTTGGGTGGTGGTGTCTGAGGCAGTGGTTGGGTGGTGGTGTCTGAGGCAGTTGGTGGGTGGTGGTTTCTGAGACAGTGTTGGGTGGTGGCGTCTGAGGCAGTGGTTGGGTGGTGATGTCTGAGGCAGTGGTTGGGTTGTGGTGTCTGAGGCAGTGTTGGGTGGTGGTGTCTGAGGAAGTGTTGGGTGGTGGTGTCTGAGGAAGTGTTGGGTGGTTGTGTTTGAGGCAGTGTTGGGTGGTGGTGTCTGAGGCAGTGTTGGGTGGTTGTGTCTGAGGAAGTGTTGGGTTGTTGTGTCTGATGCACTGTTCGGTGGTGGTGTCTGATGTATTGTGTGGTGGTGGTGTCTGAGGCAGTGTAGGGTGGTTGTGTCTGATGCACTGTTCGGTGGTGGTGTCTGATGTATTGTGTGGTGGTGGTGTTTGAGGCAATGGTTGTGTGGTGGTGACTAAGGCAGTGTTGGGTGGTGGTTTCTGATGTAGTGTTGGGTGGTGGTGTCTGAGGCAGTGTTGGGTGGTGGTGTCTGAGTCAGTGTTGGGTGGTGGTGTCTGATGTAGTGTTGGGTGGTGGTGTCTGATGTAGTGTTGGGTGGTGGTGTCTGAGGCAGTGTTGGGTGGTGGTGTCTGAGGCAGTGTTGGATGGTGGTGTCTGAGGCAGTGTTCGGTTTTGGTGTCTGAGGCAGCGTTGGGTGGTGGTGTCTGAGGCAGTGGACGGGTGATGGTGTCTGAGATAGTGTTGGGTGGTGGTGTCTGAGGCAGTGTTGGGTGGTGGTGTCTGAGTCAGTGTTGGATGGTGGTGTTTGAGGCAGTGGTTGGGTGGTGGTGTCTGAGGCAGTTGATGAGTGGTGATGTCTGAGACAGTGTTGGGTGGTGGCGTCGGAGGCAGTGGTTGGGTGGTGATGTCTAAGGCAGTGGTTGGGTTGTGGTGTCTGAGGCAGTGTTGGCTGGTGATGTCTGAGGCAGTGTTGGGTAGTGGTGTCTGAGGCAGTGTTGTGTGGTGGTGTCTGAGGCAGTGTTGGGTGGTGATGTCTGCGGCAGTGGATGGGTGGTGGTGTCTGAGAAAGTGTTGGGTGGTGGTGTCTGAGTCAGTGTTGGATGGTGGTGTCTGAGACAGTGGTTGGGTGGTGGTGTCTGAGGCAGTTGATGGGTGGTGGTGTCTGAGACAGTGTTGGGTGGTGGCGTCGGAGGCAGTGGTTGAGTGGTGATGCCTAAGGCAGTGGTTGGATTGTGGTGTCTGAGGCAGTGTTGGGTGGTGATGTCTGAGGCAGTGTTGGGTGATGGTGTCTGAGGAAGTGTTGCGTGGATGTGTCTGAGGCAGTTTTGGGTGGTGGTGTCTGAGACAGTGTTGGGTTGTGACGTCTGAGGCAGTGGTTGAGTGGTGATTTTTGAGGCAGTGGTTGCGTTGTGGTGTCTGAGGCAGTTTTGGGTGGTGGAGTCTGAGGCAGTGTTGGGTGGTAGTGTCTGAGGCAGTGTTGGGTGGTGGTGTCTGAGGCAGTGTTGGGTGGTGGTGTCTGAGGCAGTGTTGAGTGGTGGTGTCTGCGGCAGTGTTGGGTGGTGGTGTCTGAGGCAGTGTTGGGTGGTAGTGTCTGAGGCAGTGTTGGGTGGTGGTGTCTGAAGAAGTGTTGCGTGGATGTGTCTGAGGCAGTGTTGGGTGGTGGTGTCTGAGGCAGTGTTGGGTGGTGGTGTCTAAGGCAGTTTTGGGTGGTGGTATCTGAGGCATTAGTTGGGTGGTGGTGACTGAGGCAATATTGGTTGGTGGTGTCTTAGGCAGTTTTGGGTGGTGGTATCTGAGGCAGTGTTGGGTGGTGGTGTCTGAGGCAGTGTTGGGTGGTGGTGTCTGAGGGAATGTTAGGTGGTAGTGTCTGAGACAGTGTTGGGTAGTGGTGTCTGAGGCAGTATTGGGTGGTGGTGTCTAAGGCAGTTTTGGGTGGTGGTATCTGAGGCAGTGTTGGGTGGTGGTGTCTGAGGCAATGTTAGGTGGTAGTGTCTGAGACAGTGTTGGGTAGTGGTGTCTGAGGCAGTGTTGTGTGGTGGTGTCTGAGGCAGTGTTGGGTGCTGATGTCTGAGGCAGTGGATGGGTGGTGGTGTCTGAGAAAGTGTTGGGTGGTGGTGTCTGAGGCAGTGGTTGGGTGGTGGTGTCTGAGGCAGTGGACGGGTGATGGTGTCTGAGGCAATGGACGGGTGATGGTGTCTGAGGCAGTGTTGGGTAGGGGTTTATGAGGCAGTGTTGGGAGGTGGTGTCTGAGGCAGTGTTGGGTGGTGGTGTCTGGGGCAGTGTTGGTTGGTGGTGTCTGAGGCAGTGTTGGGTGGTAGTGTCTGAGGCAGTGTTGGGTGGTGGTGTCTGAGGCAGTGTTGGGTGGTGGTGTCTGAGGCAGTGTTGGGTGATGGGGTCTGATGTAGTGTTGGGTTTTGGTGTCTGAGGCAGTGTTGGGTGGTGGTGTCTGAGGCAATGTTGGGTAGTGGTGTCTGAGGCAATGTTGGGTGGTGGTGTCTGAGGCAGTGTTGGATGGTGGTGTCTGAGGCAGTGTTGGGTGGTGGTGTCTAAGGCAGTGTTGGGTGGTGGTTTATTAGGCAGTGTTGGGTAGTGGTGTCTTAGGCAGTTTTGGGAGGTGGTGTCTGAGGGAGTGTTGGGTGGTGGTGTCTGAGGCAGTGTTGGGTGGTGATGTCTGAGGCAGTGTTGGGTGGTGTTGTCTGAGGCAGTGTTGGGTGGTGGTGTCTGAGGCAGTGTTGGGTGGTGGTGTCTGAGGCAATGTTGGGTGGTGGTGTCTGAGGCAGTGTTGTGTGGTGGTGTATGATGTAGTGTTGGATGGTGGTGTCTGGGGCAGTGTTGGGTGGTGGTGTCTGAGGCAGTGTTGGGTGGAAATGTCTGATGTAGTGTTGGGTGGTGGTGTCTAAGGCAGTGTTGGGTGGTGGTGTCTGAGGCAATGTTGGGTGGTGGTGTCTGAGGCAGTGTTGGGGGGTGGTGTCTGAGGCAGTAATGGCTGGTGGTGTCTGAGGCAGTGTTGGGTGGTGGTGTCTGCGGCAGTGTTGGGTGGTGGTGTCTGAGGCAGTGTTGGGTGGTGGTGTCTAAGGCAATGTTAGGTGGTAGTGTCTGAGGCAGTGTTGGGTGGTGGTATCTGAGGCATTAGTTGGGAGGTGGTGTCTGAGGCAGTATTGGTTGGTGGTGTCTTAGGCAGTTTTGGGTGGTGGTATCTGAGGCAGTGTTGGGTGGTGGTGTCTGAGGCAGTTTTGGGTGGTGGTGTCTGAGGCAGTGTTGGGTGGTAGTGTCTGGGGCAGTGGTTGGGTGGTGATATCTAAGGCAGTGGTTGGGTTGTGGTGTCTGAGGCAGTGTTGGGTGGTGATGTCTGAGGCAGTGTTGGGTGGTGGTGTCTGAGGAAGTGTTGCGTGGATGTGTCTGAGGCAGTGTTGGGTGGTGGTGTCTGAGGTAGTGTTGGGTGGATGTGTCTGAGGCAGTGTTGCGTGGATGTGTCTGAGGCAGTGTTGGGTGGTGGTGTCTGAGACAGTGTTGGGTTGTGACGTCTGAGGCAGAGTTGGGTGGTGGTGTCTGAGGCAGTGTTGGGTGGTGGTGTCTGAGGCAGTTTTGGGTGGTGGTGTCTGAGGCAGTTTTGGGTGGTGGTGTCTGAGGCAGTGTTGGGTGGTAGTGTCTGAGGCAGTGTTGGGTGGTGGTGTCTGCGGCAGTGTTGGGTGGTAGTGTCTGAGGCAGTGTTGGGTGGTGGTGTCTGAAGAAGTGTTGCGTGGATGTGTCTGAGGCAGTGTTGGGTGGTGGTGTCTGAGGCAGTGTTGGGTGGTGGTGTCTAAGGCAGTTTTGGGTGGTGGTATCTGAGGCAGTGTTGGGTGGTGGTGTCTGAGGCAATGTTAGGTGGTAGTGTCTGAGGCAGTGCTGGGTGGTGGTATCTGAGGCATTAGTTGGGTGGTGGTGACTGAGGCAATATTGGTTGGTGGTGTCTTAGGCAGTTTTGGGTGGTGGTATCTGAGGCAGTGTTGGATGGTGGTGTCTGAGGCAGTGTTGGGTGGTGGTGTCTGAGGGAATGTTAGGTGGTAGTGTCTGAGACAGTGTTGGGTAGTGGTGTCTGAGGCAGTGTTGGGTGGAGGTGTCTAAGGCAGTTTTGGGTGGTGGTATCTGAGGCAGTGTTGGGTGGTGGTGTCTGAGGCAGTGTTGGGTGGTGGTGTCTGAGGCAGTGGATGGGTGGTGGTGTCTGAGATAGTGTTGGGTGGTGCTGTCTGAGGCAGTGGACGGGTGATGGTGTCTGAGATAGTGTTGGGTGGTGGTGTCTGAGGCAGTGTTGGGTGGTGGTGTCTGAGGCAGGGTTGGGTGGTGGTGTCTGAGGCAGTGGTTGGGTGGTGGTGTCTGAGGCAGTGGTTGGGTGGTGGTGTCTGAGGCAGTGGTTGGGTGGTGGTGTCTGAGGCAGTTGGTGGGTGGTGGTTTCTGAGACAGTGTTGGGTGGTGGCGTCTGAGGCAGTGGTTGGGTGGTGATGTCTGAGGCAGTGGTTGGGTGGTGGTGTCTGAGGAAGTGTTGGGTGGTGGTGTCTGAGGAAGTGTTGGGTGGTTGTGTTTGAGGCAGTGTTGGGTGGTGGTGTCTGAGGCAGTGTTGGGTGGTTGTGTCTGAGGAAGTGTTGGGTTGTTGTGTCTGATGCACTGTTCGGTAGTGGTGTCTGATGTATTGTGTGGTGGTGGTGTCTGAGGCAGTGTAGGGTGGTTGTGTCTGATGCACTGTTCGGTGGTGGTGTCTGATGTATTGTGTGGTGGTGGTGTTTGAGGCAATGGTTGTGTGGTGATGACTAAGGCAGTGTTGGGTGGTGGTGTCTGATGTAGTGTTGGGTGGTGGTGTCTGAGGCAGTATTGGGTGGTGGTGTCTGAGTCAGTGTTGGGTGGTGGTGTCTGATGTAGTGTTGGGTGGTGGTGTCTGATGTAGTGTTGGGTGGTGGTGTCTGAGGCAGTGTTGGGTGGTGGTGTCTGAGGCAGTGTTGGATGGTGGTGTCTGAGGCAGTGTTCGGTTTTGGTGTCTGAGGCAGCGTTGGGTGGTGGTGTCTGAGGCAGTGGACGGGTGATGGTGTCTGAGATAGTGTTGGGTGGTGGTGTCTGAGGCAGTGTTGGGTGGTGGTGTCTGAGTCAGTGTTGGATGGTGGTGTCTGAGGCAGTGGTTGGGTGGTGGTGTCTGAGGCAGTTGATGAGTGGTGATGTCTGAGACAGTGTTGGGTGGTGGCGTCGGAGGCAGTGGTTGGGTGGTGATGTCTAAGGCAGTGGTTGGGTTGTGGTGTCTGAGGCAGTGTTGGGTGGTGATGTCTGAGGCAGTGTTGGGTAGTGGTGTCTGAGGCAGTGTTTTGTGGTGGTGTCTGAGGCAGTGTTGGGTGGTGATGTCTGAGGCAGTGGATGGGTGGTGGTGTCTGAGAAAGTGTTGGGTGGTGGTGTCTGAGTCAGTGTTGGATGGTGGTGTCTGAGGCAGTGGTTGGGTGGTGGTGTCTGAGGCAGTTGATGGGTGGTGGTGTCTGAGACAGTGTTGGGTGGTGGCGTCGGAGGCAGTGGTTGAGTGGTGATGCCTAAGGCAGTGGTTGGATTGTGGTGTCTGAGGCAGTGTTGGGTGGTGATGTCTGAGGCAGTGTTGGGTGATGGTGTCTGAGGAAGTGTTGCGTGGATGTGTCTGAGGCAGTTTTGGGTGGTGGTGTCTGAGGTAGTGTTGGGTGGTGGTGTCTGAGGCAGTGTTGGGTGGTGGTGTCTGAGGCAGTGTTGGGTGGTGGTGTCTGAGACAGTGTTGGGTTGTGACGTCTGAGGCAGTGGTTGAGTGGTGATTTTTGAGGCAGTGGTTGCGTTGTGGTGTCTGAGGCAGTTTTGGGTGGTAGTGTCTGAGGCAGTGTTGGGTGGTAGTGTCTGAGGCAGTGTTGGGTGGTGGTGTCTGAGGCAGTGTTGGGTGGTGGTGTCTGAGGCAGTGTTGAGTGGTGGTGTCTGCGGCAGTGTTGGGTGGTGGTGTCTGAGGCAGTGTTGGGTGGTAGTGTCTGAGGCAGTGTTGGGTGGTGGTGTCTGAAGAAGTGTTGCGTGGATGTGTCTGAGGCAGTGTTGGGTGGTGGTGTCTGAGGCAGTGTTGGGTGGTGGTGTCTAAGGCAGTTTTGGGTGGTGGTATCTGAGGCATTAGTTGGGTGGTGGTGACTGAGGCAATATTGGTTGGTGGTGTCTTAGGCAGTTTTGGGTGGTGGTATCTGAGGCAGTGTTGGGTGGTGGTGTCTGAGGCAGTGTTGGGTGGTGGTGTCTGAGGGAATGTTAGGTGGTAGTGTCTGAGACAGTGTTGGGTAGTGGTGTCTGAGGCAGTATTGGGTGGTGGTGTCTAAGGCAGTTTTGGGTGGTGGTATCTGAGGCAGTGTCGGGTGGTGGTGTCTGAGGCAATGTTAGGTGGTAGTGTCTGAGACAGTGTTGGGTAGTGGTGTCTGAGGCAGTGTTGTGTGGTGGTGTCTGAGGCAGTGTTGGGTGCTGATGTCTGAGGCAGTGGATGGGTGGTGGTGTCTGAGAAAGTGTTGGGTGGTGGTGTCTGAGGCAGTGGTTGGGTGGTGGTGTCTGAGGCAGTGGACGGGTGATGGTGTCTGAGGCAATGGACGGGTGATGGTGTCTGAGGCAGTGTTGGGTAGGGGTTTATGAGGCAGTGTTGGGAGGTGGTGTCTGAGGCAGTGTTGGGTGGTGGTGTCTGGGGCAGTGTTGGTTGGTGGTGTCTGAGGCAGTGTTGGGTGGTAGTGTCTGAGGCAGTGTTGGGTGGTGGTGTCTGAGGCAGTGTTGGGTGGTGGTGTCTGAGGCAGTGTTGGGTGGTGGGGTCTGATGTAGTGTTGGGTTTTGGTGTCTGAGGCAGTGTTGGGTGGTGGTGTCTGAGGCAATGTTGGGTAGTGGTGTCTGAGGCAATGTTGGGTGGTGGTGTCTGAGGCAGTGTTGGATGGTGGTGTCTGAGGCAGTGTTGGGTGGTGGTGTCTAAGGCAGTGTTGGGTGGTGGTTTATTAGGCAGTGTTGGGTAGTGGTGTCTTAGGCAGTTTTGGGAGGTGGTGTCTGAGGGAGTGTTGGGTGGTGGTGTCTGAGGCAGTGTTGGGTGGTGATGTCTGAGGCAGTGTTGGGTGGTGGTGTCTGAGGCAGTGTTGGGTGGTGGTGTCTGAGGCAGTGTTGGGTGGTGGTGTCTGAGGCAATGTTGGGTGGTGGTGTCTGAGGCAGTGTTGTGTGGTGGTGTATGATGTAGTGTTGGATGGTGGTGTCTGGGGCAGTGTTGGGTGGTGGTGTCTGAGGCAGTGTTGGGTGGAAATGTCTGATGTAGTGTTGGGTGGTGGTGTCTGAGGCAGTGTTGGGTGGTGGTGTCTGAGGCAGTGTTGGGTGGTGATGTCTGAGGCAGTGTTGGGTGGTGGTGTCTGAGGCAGTGTTGGGTGGTGGTGTCTGAGGCAATGTTGGGTGGTGGTGTCTGAGGCAGTGTTGGGGGGTGGTGTCTGAGGCAGTAATGGCTGGTGGTGTCTGAGGCAGTGTTGGGTGGTGGTGTCTGCGGCAGTGTTGGGTGGTGGTGTCTGAGGCAGTGTTGGGTGGTGGTGTCTAAGGCAATGTTAGGTGGTAGTGTCTGAGGCAGTGTTGGGTGGTGGTATCTGAGGCATTAGTTGGGAGGTGGTGTCTGAGGCAGTATTGGTTGGTGGTGTCTTAGGCAGTTTTGGGTGGTGGTATCTGAGGCAGTGTTGGGTGGTGGTGTCTGAGGCAGTTTTGGGTGGTGGTGTCTGAGGCAGTGTTGGGTGGTAGTGTCTGGGGCAGTGGTTGGGTGGTGATATCTAAGGCAGTGGTTGGGTTGTGGTGTCTGAGGCAGTGTTGGGTGGTGATGTCTGAGGCAGTGTTGGGTGGTGGTGTCTGAGGAAGTGTTGCGTGGATGTGTCTGAGGCAGTGTTGGGTGGTGGTGTCTGAGGTAGTGTTGGGTGGTGGTGTCTGAGGTAGTGTTTGGTGGTGGTGTCTGAGGCAGTGTTGGGTGGTGGTGTCTGATGCAGTGTTGGGTGGTGGTGTCTGAGACAGTGTTGGGTTGTGACGTCTGAGGCAGTGTTGGGTGGTGGTGTCTGAGGCAGTGTTGGGTGGTGGTGTCTGAGGCAGTTTTGGGTGGTGGTGTCTGATGCAGTTTTGGGTGGTGGTGTCTGAGGCAGTGTTGGGTGGTAGTGTCTGAGGCAGTGTTGGGTGGTGGTGTCTGCGGCAGTGTTGGGTGGTAGTGTCTGAGGCAGTGTTGGGTGGTGGTGTCTGAGGAAGTGTTGCGTGGATGTGTCTGAGGCAGTGTTGGGTGGTGGTGTCTGAAGAAGTGTTGCGTGGATGTGTCTGAGGCAGTGTTGGGTGGTGGTGTCTGAGGCAGTGTTGGGTGGTGGTGTCTAAGGCAGTTTTGGGTGGTGGTATCTGAGGCAGTGTTGGGTGGTGGTGTCTGAGGCAATGTTAGGTGGTAGTGTCTGAGGCAGTGCTGGGTGGTGGTATCTGAGGCATTAGTTGGGTGGTGGTGACTGAGGCAATATTGGTTGGTGGTGTCTTAGGCAGTTTTAGGTGGTGGTATCTGAGGCAGTGTTGGATGGTGGTGTCTGAGGCAGTGTTGGGTGGTGGTGTCTGAGGGAATGTTAGGTGGTAGTGTCTGAGACAGTGTTGGGTAGTGGTGTCTGAGGCAGTGTTGGGTGGTGGTGTCTAAGGCAGTTTTGGGTGGTGGTATCTGAGGCAGTGTTGGGTGGTGGTGTCTGAGGCAGTGTTGGGTGGTGGTGTCTGAGGCAGTGGATGGGTGGTGGTGTCTGAGATAGTGTTGGGTGGTGGTGTCTGAGGCAGTGGACGGGTGATGGTGTCTGAGATAGTGTTGGGTGGTGGTGTCTGAGGCAGTGTTGGGTGGTGGTGTCTGAGGCAGGGTTGGGTGGTGGTGTCTGAGGCAGTGGTTGGGTGGTGGTGTCTGAGGCAGTGGTTGGGTGGTGGTGTCTGAGGCAGTGCTTGGGTGGTGGTGTCTGAGGCAGTTGGTGGGTGGTGGTTTCTGAGACAGTGTTGGGTGGTGGCGTCTGAGGCAGTGGTTGGGTGGTGATGTCTGAGGCAGTGGTTGGGTTGTGGTGTCTGAGGCCGTGTTGGGTGGTGGTGTCTGAGGAAGTGTTGGGTGGTGGTGTCTGAGGAAGTGTTGGGTGGTTGTGTTTGAGGCAGTGTTGGGTGGTGGTGTCTGAGGCAGTGTTGGGTGGTTGTGTCTCAGGAAGTGTTGGGTTGTTGTGTCTGATGCACTGTTCGGTGGTGGTGTCTGATGTATTGTGTGGTGGTGGTGTCTGAGGCAGTGTAGGGTGGTTGTGTCTGATGCACTGTTCGGTGGTGGTGTCTGATGTATTGTGTGGTGGTGGTGTTTGAGGCAATGGTTGTGTGGTGGTGACTAAGGCAGTGTTGGGTGGTGGTGTCTGATGTAGTGTTGGGTGGTGGTGTCTGAGGCAGTGTTGGGTGGTGGTGTCTGAGTCAGTGTTGGGTGGTGGTGTCTGAGACAGTGTTGGGTGGTGGTGTCTGATGTAGTGTTGGGTGGTGGTGTCTGAGGCAGTGTTGGGTGGTGGTGTCTGAGGCAGTGTTGGATGGTGGTGTCTGAGGCAGTGTTCGGTTTTGGTGTCTGAGGCAGCGTTGGGTGGTGGTGTCTGAGGCAGTGGACGGGTGATGGTGTCTGAGATAGTGTTGGGTGGTGGTGTCTGAGGCAGTGTTGGGTGGTGGTGTCTGAGTCAGTGTTGGATGGTGGTGTCTGAGGCAGTGGTTGGGTGGTGGTGTCTGAGGCAGTTGATGGGTGGTGATGTCTGAGACAGTGCTGGGTGGTGGCGTCGGAGGCAGTGGTTGGGTGGTGATGTCTAAGGCAGTGGTTGGGTTGTGGTGTCTGAGGCAGTGTTGGGTGGTGATGTCTGAGGCAGTGTTGGGTAGTTGTGTCTGAGGCAGTGTTGTGTGGTGGTGTCTGAGGCAGTGTTGGGTGGTGATGTCTGAGGCAGTGGATGGGTGGTGGTGTCTGAGAAAGTGTTGGGTGGTGGTGTCTGAGTCAGTGTTGGATGGTGGTGTCTGAGGCAGTGGTTGGGTGGTGGTGTCTGAGGCAGTTGATGGGTGGTGGTGTCTGAGACAGTGTTGGGTGGTGGCGTCGGAGGCAGTGGTTGGGTGGTGATGTCTAAGGCAGTGGTTGGGTTGTGGTGTCTGAGGCAGTGTTGGGTGGTGATGTCTGAGGCAGTGTTGGGTGATGGTGTCTGAGGAAGTGTTGCGTGGATGTGTCTGAGGCAGTGTTGGGTGGTGGTGTCTGAAGAAGTGTTGCGTGGATGTGTCTGAGGCAGTGTTGGGTGGTGGTGTCTGAGGCAGTGTTGGGTGGTGGTGTCTAAGGCAGTTTTGGGTGGTGGTATCTGAGGCAGTGTTGGGTGGTGGTGTCTGAGGCAATGTTAGGTGGTAGTGTCTGAGGCAGTGCTGGGTGGTGGTATCTGAGGCATTAGTTGGGTGGTGGTGACTGAGGCAATATTGGTTGGTGGTGTCTTAGGCAGTTTTAGGTGGTGGTATCTGAGGCAGTGTTGGATGGTGGTGTCTGAGGCAGTGTTGGGTGGTGGTGTCTGAGGGAATGTTAGGTGGTAGTGTCTGAGACAGTGTTGGGTAGTGGTGTCTGAGGCAGTGTTGGGTGGTGGTGTCTAAGGCAGTTTTGGGTGGTGGTATCTGAGGCAGTGTTGGGTGGTGGTGTCTGAGGCAGTGTTGGGTGGTGGTGTCTGAGGCAGTGGATGGGTGGTGGTGTCTGAGATAGTGTTGGGTGGTGGTGTCTGAGGCAGTGGACGGGTGATGGTGTCTGAGATAGTGTTGGGTGGTGGTGTCTGAGGCAGTGTTGGGTGGTGGTGTCTGAGGCAGGGTTGGGTGGTGGTGTCTGAGGCAGTGGTTGGGTGGTGGTGTCTGAGGCAGTGGTTGGGTGGTGGTGTCTGAGGCAGTGGTTGGGTGGTGGTGTCTGAGGCAGTTGGTGGGTGGTGGTTTCTGAGACAGTGTTGGGTGGTGGCGTCTGAGGCAGTGGTTGGGTGGTGATGTCTGAGGCAGTGGTTGGGTTGTGGTGTCTGAGGCAGTGTTGGGTGGTGGTGTCTGAGGAAGTGTTGGGTGGTGGTGTCTGAGGAAGTGTTGGGTGGTTGTGTTTGAGGCAGTGTTGGGTGGTGGTGTCTGAGGCAGTGTTGGGTGGTTGTGTCTCAGGAAGTGTTGGGTTGTTGTGTCTGATGCACTGTTCGGTGGTGGTGTCTGATGTATTGTGTGGTGGTGGTGTCTGAGGCAGTGTAGGGTGGTTGTGTCTGATGCACTGTTCGGTGGTGGTGTCTGATGTATTGTGTGGTGGTGGTGTTTGAGGCAATGGTTGTGTGGTGGTGACTAAGGCAGTGTTGGGTGGTGGTGTCTGATGTAGTGTTGGGTGGTGGTGTCTGAGGCAGTGTTGGGTGGTGGTGTCTGAGTCAGTGTTGGGTGGTGGTGTCTGATGCAGTGTTGGGTGGTGGTGTCTGATGTAGTGTTGGGTGGTGGTGTCTGAGGCAGTGTTGGGTGGTGGTGTCTGAGGCAGTGTTGGATGGTGGTGTCTGAGGCAGTGTTCGGTTTTGGTGTCTGAGGCAGCGTTGGGTGGTGGTGTCTGAGGCAGTGGACGGGTGATGGTGTCTGAGATAGTGTTGGGTGGTGGTGTCTGAGGCAGTGTTGGGTGGTGGTGTCTGAGTCAGTGTTGGATGGTGGTGTCTGAGGCAGTGGTTGGGTGGTGGTGTCAGAGGCAGTTGATGGGTGGTGATGTCTGAGACAGTGCTGGGTGGTGGCGTCGGAGGCAGTGGTTGGGTGGTGATGTCTAAGGCAGTGGTTGGGTTGTGGTGTCTGAGGCAGTGTTGGGTGGTGATGTCTGAGGCAGTGTTGGGTAGTGGTGTCTGAGGCAGTGTTGTGTGGTGGTGTCTGAGGCAGTGTTGGGTGGTGATGTCTGAGGCAGTGGATGGGTGGTGGTGTCTGAGAAAGTGTTGGGTGGTGGTGTCTGAGTCAGTGTTGGATGGTGGTGTCTGAGGCAGTGGTTGGGTGGTGGTGTCTGAGGCAGATGATGGGTGGTGGTGTCTGAGACAGTGTTGGGTGGTGGCGTCGGAGGCAGTGGTTGGGTGGTGATGTCTAAGGCAGTGGTTGGGTTGTGGTGTCTGAGGCAGTGTTGGGTGGTGATGTCTGAGGCAGTGTTGGGTGATGGTGTCTGAGGAAGTGTTGCGTGGATGTGTCTGAGGCAGTGTTGGGTGGTGGTGTCTGAGGCAGTGTTGGGTGGTGGTGTCTGAGGCAGTGTTGGGTGGTGGTGTCTAAGGCAGTTTTGGGTGGTGGTATCTGAGGCAGTGTTGGGTGGTGGTGTCTGAGGCAATGTTAGGTGGTAGTGTCTGAGGCAGTGCTGGGTGGTGGTATCTGAGGCATTAGTTGGGTGGTGGTGACTGAGGCAATATTGGTTAGTGGTGTCTTAGGCAGTTTTGGGTGGTGGTATCTGAGGCAGTGTTGGATGGTGGTGTCTGCGGCAGTGTTGGGTGGTGGTGTCTGAGGGAATGTTAGGTGGTAGTGTCTGAGACAGTGTTGGGTAGTGGTGTCTGAGGCAGTGTTGGGTGGTGGTGTCTAAGGCAGTTTTGGGTGGTGGTATCTGAGGCAGTGTTGGGTGGTGGTGTCTGAGGCAGTGTTGGGTGGTGGTGTCTGAGGCAGTGGATGGGTGGTGGTGTCTGAGATAGTGTTGGGTGGTGGTGTCTGAGGCAGTGGACGGGTGATGGTGTCTGAGATAGTGTTGGGTGGTGGTGTCTGAGGCAGTGTTGGGTGGTGGTGTCTGAGGCAGGGTTGGGTGGTGGTGTCTGAGGCAGTGGTTGGGTGGTGGTGTCTGAGGCAGTGGTTGGGTGGTGGTGTCTGAGGCAGTGGTTGGGTGGTGGTGTCTGAGGCAGTTGGTGGGTGGTGGTTTCTGAGACAGTGTTGGGTGGTGGCGTCTGAGGCAGTGGTTGGGTGGTGATGTCTGAGGCAGTGGTTGGGTTGTGGTGTCTGAGGCAGTGTTGGGTGGTGGTGTCTGAGGAAGTGTTGGGTGGTGGTGTCTGAGGAAGTGTTGGGTGGTTGTGTTTGAGGCAGTGTTGGGTGGTGGTGTCTGAGGCAGTGTTGGGTGGTTGTGTCTCAGGAAGTGTTGGGTTGTTGTGTCTGATGCACTGTTCGGTGGTGGTGTCTGATGTATTGTGTGGTGGTGGTGTCTGAGGCAGTGTAGGGTGGTTGTGTCTGATGCACTGTTCGGTGGTGGTGTCTGATGTATTGTGTGGTGGTGGTGTTTGAGGCAATGGTTGTGTGGTGGTGACTAAGGCAGTGTTGGGTGGTGGTGTCTGATGAAGTGTTGGGTGGTGGTCTCTGAGGCAGTGTTGGGTGGTGGTGTCTGAGTCAGTGTTGGGTGGTGGTGTCTGATGTAGTGTTGGGTGGTGGTGTCTGATGTAGTGTTGGGTGGTGGTGTCTGAGGCAGTGTTGGGTGGTGGTGTCTGAGGCAGTGTTGGATGGTGGTGTCTGAGGCAGTGTTCGGTTTTGGTGTCTGAGGCAGGGTTGGGTGGTGGTGTCTGAGGCAGTGGACGGGTGATGGTGTCTGAGATAGTGTTGGGTGGTGGTGTCTGAGGCAGTGTTGGGTGGTGGTGTCTGAGTCAGTGTTGGATGGTGGTGTCTGAGGCAGTGGTTGGGTGGTGGTGTCTGAGGCAGTTGATGGGTGGTGATGTCTGAGACAGTGCTGGGTGGTGGCGTCGGAGGCAGTGGTTGGGTGGTGATGTCTAAGGCAGTGGTTGGGTTGTGGTGTCTGAGGCAGTGTTGGGTGGTGATGTCTGAGGCAGTGTTGGGTAGTGGTGTCTGAGGCAGTGTTGTGTGGTGGTGTCTGAGGCAGTGTTGGGTGGTGATGTCTGAGGCAGTGGATGGGTGGTGGTGTCTGAGAAAGTGTTGGGTGGTGGTGTCTGAGTCAGTGTTGGATGGTGGTGTCTGAGGCAGTGGTTGGGTGGTGGTGTCTGAGGCAGTTGATGGGTGGTGGTGTCTGAGACAGTGTTGGGTGGTGGCGTCGGAGGCAGTGGTTGGGTGGTGATGTCTAAGGCAGTGGTTGGGTTGTGGTGTCTGAGGCAGTGTTGGGTGGTGATGTCTGAGGCAGTGTTGGGTGATGGTGTCTGAGGAAGTGTTGCGTGGATGTGTCTGAGGCAGTGTTGGGTGGTGGTGTCTGAGGTAGTGTTGGGTGGTGGTGTCTGAGGCAGTGTTGGGTGGTGGTGTCTGAGGCAGTGTTGGGTGGTGGTGTCTGAGACAGTGTTGGGTTGTGACGTCTGAGGCAGGGGCTGAGTGGTGATTTTTGAGGCAGTGGTTGCGTTGTGGTGTCTGAGGCAGTTTTGGGTGGTGGTGTCTGAGGCAGTGTTGGGTGGTAGTGTCTGAGGCAGTGTTGGGTGGTGGTGTCTGAGGCAGTGTTGGGTGGTGGTGTCTGAGGCAGTGTTGAGTGGTGGTGTCTGCGGCAGTGTTGGGTGGTGGTGTCTGAGGCAGTGTTGGGTGGTAGTGTCTGAGGCAGTGTTGGGTGGTGGTGT
Organism: Procambarus clarkii; assembly: GCF_040958095.1. Classification (NCBI taxonomy): domain Eukaryota; kingdom Metazoa; phylum Arthropoda; class Malacostraca; order Decapoda; family Cambaridae; genus Procambarus; species Procambarus clarkii. The sequence continues at coordinate 25,797 of NW_027190380.1, read as the reverse complement.
CTGAAGAAGTGTTGCGTGGATGTGTCTGAGGCAGTGTTGGGTGGTGGTGTCTGAGGCAGTGTTGGGTGGTGGTGTCTAAGGCAGTTTTGGGTGGTGGTATCTGAGGCATTAGTTGGGTGGTGGTGACTGAGGCAATATTGGTTGGTGGTGTCTTAGGCAGTTTTGGGTGGTGATATCTGAGGCAGTGTTGGGTGGTGGTGTCTGAGGCAGTGTTGGGTGGTGGTGTCTGAGGGAATGTTAGGTGGTAGTGTCTGAGACAGTGTTGGGTAGTGGTGTCTGAGGCAGTATTGGGTGGTGGTGTCTAAGGCAGTTTTTGGTGGTGGTATCTGAGGCAGTGTTGGGTGGTTGTGTCTGATGCACTGTTCGGTGGTGGTGTCTGATGTATTGTGTGGTGGTGGTGTTTGAGGCAATGGTTGTGTGGTGGTGACTAAGGCAGTGTTGGGTGGTGGTGTCTGATGAAGTGTTGGGTGGTGGTCTCTGAGGCAGTGTTGGGTGGTGGTGTCTGAGTCAGTGTTGGGTGGTGGTGTCTGATGTAGTGTTGGGTGGTGGTGTCTGATGTAGTGTTGGGTGGTGGTGTCTGAGGCAGTGTTGGGTGGTGGTGTCTGAGGCAGTGTTGGATGGTGGTGTCTGAGGCAGTGTTCGGTTTTGGTGTCTGAGGCAGGGTTGGGTGGTGGTGTCTGAGGCAGTGGACGGGTGATGGTGTCTGAGATAGTGTTGGGTGGTGGTGTCTGAGGCAGTGTTGGGTGGTGGTGTCTGAGTCAGTGTTGGATGGTGGTGTCTGAGGCAGTGGTTGGGTGGTGGTGTCTGAGGCAGTTGATGGGTGGTGATGTCTGAGACAGTGCTGGGTGGTGGCGTCGGAGGCAGTGGTTGGGTGGTGATGTCTAAGGCAGTGGTTGGGTTGTGGTGTCTGAGGCAGTGTTGGGTGGTGATGTCTGAGGCAGTGTTGGGTAGTGGTGTCTGAGGCAGTGTTGTGTGGTGGTGTCTGAGGCAGTGTTGGGTGGTGATGTCTGAGGCAGTGGATGGGTGGTGGTGTCTGAGAAAGTGTTGGGTGGTGGTGTCTAAGTCAGTGTTGGATGGTGGTGTCTGAGGCAGTGGTTGGGTGGTGGTGTCTGAGGCAGTTGATGGGTGGTGGTGTCTGAGACAGTGTTGGGTGGTGGCGTCGGAGGCAGTGGTTGGGTGGTGATGTCTAAGGCAGTGGTTGGGTTGTGGTGTCTGAGGCAGTGTTGGGTGGTGATGTCTGAGGCAGTGTTGGGTGATGGTGTCTGAGGAAGTGTTGCGTGGATGTGTCTGAGGCAGTGTTGGGTGGTGGTGTCTGAGGTAGTGTTGGGTGGTGGTGTCTGAGGCAGTGTTGGGTGGTGGTGTCTGAGGCAGTGTTGGGTGGTGGTGTCTGAGACAGTGTTGGGTTGTGACGTCTGAGGCAGTGGCTGAGTGGTGATTTTTGAGGCAGGGGTTGCGTTGTGGTGTCTGAGGCAGTTTTGGGTGGTGGTGTCTGAGGCAGTGTTGGGTGGTAGTGTCTGAGGCAGTGTTGGGTGGTGGTGTCTGAGGCAGTGTTGGGTGGTGGTGTCTGAGGCAGTGTTGAGTGGTGGTGTCTGCGGCAGTGTTGGGTGGTGGTGTCTGAGGCAGTGTTGGGTGGTAGTGTCTGAGGCAGTGTTGGGTGGTGGTGTCTGAAGAAGTGTTGCGTGGATGTGTCTGAGGCAGTGTTGGGTGGTGGTGTCTGAGGCAGTGTTGGGTGGTGGTGTCTAAGGCAGTTTTGGGTGGTGGTATCTGAGGCATTAGTTGGGTGGTGGTGACTGAGGCAATATTGGTTGGTGGTGTCTTAGGCAGTTTTGGGTGGTGATATCTGAGGCAGTGTTGGGTGGTGGTGTCTGAGGCAGTGTTGGGTGGTGGTGTCTGAGTGAATGTTAGGTGGTAGTGTCTGAGACAGTGTTGGGTAGTGGTGTCTGAGGCAGTATTGGGTGGTGGTGTCTAAGGCAGTTTTTGGTGGTGGTATCTGAGGCAGTGTTGGGTGGTGGTGTCTGAGGCAATGTTAGGTGGTAGTGTCTGAGACAGTGTTGGGTAGTGGTGTCTGAGGCAGTGTTGTGTGGTGGTGTCTGAGGCAGTGTTGGGTGCTGATGTCTGAGGCAGTGGATGGGTGGTGGTGTCTGAGAAAGTGTTGGGTGGTGGTGTCTGAGGCAGTGGTTGGGTGGTGGTGTCTGAGGCAGTGGACGGGTGATGGTGTCTGAGGCAGTGGACGGGTGATGGTGTCTGAGGCAGTGTTGGGTAGGGGTTTATGAGGCAGTGTTGGGAGGTGGTGTCTGAGGCAGTGTTGGGTGGTGGTGTCTGGGGCAGTGTTGGTTGGTGGTGTCTGAGGCAGTGTTGGGTGGTAGTGTCTGAGGCAGTGTTGGGTGGTGGTGTCTGAGGCAGTGTTGGGTGGTGGTGTCTGAGGCAGTGTTGGGTGGTGGGGTCTGATGTAGTGTTGGGTTTTGGTGTCTGAGGCAGTGTTGGGTGGTGGTGTCTGAGGCAATGTTGGGTAGTGGTGTCTGAGGCAATGTTGGGGGGTGGTGTCTGAGGCAGTGTTGGATGGTGGTGTCTGAGGCAGTGTTGGGTGGTGGTGTCTAAGGCAGTGTTGGGTGGTGGTTTATTAGGCAGTGTTGGGTAGTGGTGTCTTATTCAGTTTTGGGAGGTGGTGTCTGAGGCAGTGTTGGGTGGTGGTGTCTGAGGCAGTGTTGGGTGGTGATGTCTGAGGCAGTGTTGGGTGGTGGTGTCTGAGGCAGTGTTGGGTGGTGGTGTCTGAGGCAGTGTTGGGTGGTGGTGTCTGAGGCAATGTTGGGTGGTGGTGTCTGAGGCAGTGTTGTGTGGTGGTGTATGATGTATTGTTGGATGGTGGTGTCTGGTGCAGTGTTGGGTGGTGGTGTCTGAGGCAGTGTTGGGTGGAAATGTCTGATGTAGTGTTGGGTGGTGGTGTCTAAGGCAGTGTTGGGTGGTGGTGTCTGAGGCAATGTTGGGTGGTGGTGTCTGAGGCAGTGTTGGGGGGTGGTGTCTGAGGCAGTAATGGCTGGTGGTATCTGAGGCAGTGTTGGGTGGTGGTGTCTGCGGCAGTGTTGGGTGGTGGTGTCTGAGGCAGTGTTGGGTGGTGGTGTCTAAGGCAATGTTAGGTGGTAGTGTCTGAGGCAGTGTTGGGTGGTGGTATCTGAGGCATTAGTTGGGAGGTGGTGTCTGAGGCAGTATTGATTGGTGGTGTCTTAGGCAGTTTTGGGTGGTGGTATCTGAGGCAGTGTTGGGTGGTGGTGTCTGAGGCAGTGTTGGGTGGTGGTGTCTAAGGCAGTGTTGGGTGGTAGTGCTTCAGGCAGTTTTATGTGGTGGTGTCTGAGGCAGTGTTGGGTAGTGGTGTCTGAGGCAGTGGTGGGTGGTGGTGTCTAAGGCGGTGTTGGTTGGTGGTTGTGTCAGAGGCAGTGTTGGGTGGTTGTGTCAGCGGCAGTGTTGGGTGGTGGTGTTTGAGGCTTTAGTTGTGTGGTGGTGTCTGAGGCAGTGGTTGGGCGGTGGTGTCTGAGGCAGTGTTGGGTAGTGGTTTATGAGGAAGTGTAGGGTGGTGGTGTCTAACGCAGTGTTGGTTGGTGGTTGTATCAGAGGCAGTGTTGGGTGGTGGTGTCTGAGATTTTAATTGGGTGGTGGTGTCTGAGGCAGTGGTTGGGCGGTGGTGTCTGAGGCAGTGTTGGGTGGTAGTGTCTGAGACAGTGTTGGGTAGTGGTGTCTGAGGCAGTGTTGGGTGGTGATGTTTGAGGCAGTGTTGGGTGGTGGTGTCTGAGGCAGTGTTGGGTGGTGGTGTCTGAGGCAGTGTTGGGTGGTGATGTTTGAGGCAGTGTTGGGTGGTGGTGTCTGATGTAGTGTTGGGTGGTGGTGTCTGACGCAGTGTTGGGTGGTGGTATCTGAGGCAGTTTTGGGTGGTGGTGTCTGAGGCAGTGTTGGGTGGTAGTGTCTGGGGCAGTGTTGGGTGGTGGTGTCTGAGGCAGTGTTGGGTGGTGGTGTCTGAGGCAGTGTTGGGTGGTGGTGTCTGAGGCAGTGTTGGGTGGTGGTGTCTGGGGCAGTGTTGGGTGGTGGTGTCTGGGGCAGTGTTGGGTGGTGGTGTCTGAGGCAGTGTTGGGTGGTGGTGTCTGAGGCAGTGTTGCGTGGTGGTGTCTGAGGCAGTGTTGGGTGGTGGTGTCTGAGGCAGTGTTGGGTGGTGGTGTCTGAGGCAGTGTTGGGTGGTGGTGTCTGAGGCAGTGTTGGGTAGTGGTTTATTAGGCAGTGTTGGGTGGTGGTGGCTTAGGCAGTTTTGGGTGGTGGTATCTGAGGCAGTGTTGGGTGGTGGTGTCTGAGGCAGTGTTGGGTGGTAGTGTCTGAGACAGTGTTGGGTAGTGGTGTCTGAGGCAGTGTTGGGTGGTGGTGTCTAAGGCAGTTTTGGGTGGTGGTATCTGAGGCAGTGTTGGGTGGTGGTGTCTGAGGCAATGTTAGGTTGTAGTGTCTGAGACAGTGTTGGGTAGTGGTGTCTGAGGCAGTGTTGTGTGGTGGTGTCTGAGGCAGTGTTGGGTGCTGATGTCTGAGGCAGTGGATGGGTGGTGGTGTCTGAGAAAGTGTTGGGTGGTGGTGTCTGAGGCAGTGGTTGGGTGGTGGTGTCTGAGGCAGTGGACGGGTGATGGTGTCTGAGGCAGTGGACGGGTGATGGTGTCTGAGGCAGTGTTGGGTAGGGGTTTATGAGGCAGTGTTGGGAGGTGGTGTCTGAGGCAGTGTTGGGTGGTGGTGTCTGGGGCAGTGTTGGTTGGTGGTGTCTGAGGCAGTGTTGGGTGGTAGTGTCTGAGGCAGTGTTGGGTGGTGGTGTCTGAGGCAGTGTTGGGTGGTGGTGTCTGAGGCAGTGTTGGGTGGTGGGGTCTGATGTAGTGTTGGGTTTTGGTGTCTGAGGCAGTGTTGGGTGGTGGTGTCTGAGGCAATAGTGGGTAGTGGTGTCTGAGGCAATGTTGGGTGGTGGTGTCTGAGGCAGTGTTGGATGGTGGTGTCTGAGGCAGTGTTGGGTGGTGGTGTCTAAGGCAGTGTTGGGTGGTGGTTTATTAGGCAGTGTTGGGTAGTGGTGTCTTAGGCAGTTTTGGGAGGTGGTGTCTGAGGCAGTGTTGGGTGGTGGTGTCTGAGGCAGTGTTGGGTGGTGATGTCTGAGGCAGTGTTGGGTGGTGGTGTCTGAGGCAGTGTTGGGTGGTGGTGTCTGAGGCAGTGTTGGGTGGTGGTGTCTGAGGCAATGTTGGGTGGTGGTGTCTGAGGCAGTGTTGTGTGGTGGTGTATGATGTATTGTTGGATGGTGGTGTCTGGTGCAGTGTTGGGTGGTGGTGTCTGAGGCAGTGTTGGGTGGAAATGTCTGATGTAGTGTTGGGTGGTGGTGTCTAAGGCAGTGTTGGGTGGTGGTGTCTGAGGCAATGTTGGGTGGTGGTGTCTGAGGCAGTGTTGGGGGGTGGTGTCTGAGGCAGTAATGGCTGGTGGTATCTGAGGCAGTGTTGGGTGGTGGTGTCTGCGGCAGTGTTGGGTGGTGGTGTCTGAGGCAGTGTTGGGTGGTGGTGTCTAAGGCAATGTTAGGTGGTAGTGTCTGAGGCAGTGTTGGGTGGTGGTATCTGAGGCATTAGTTGGGAGGTGGTGTCTGAGGCAGTATTGATTGGTGGTGTCTTAGGCAGTTTTGGGTGGTGGTATCTGAGGCAGTGTTGGGTGGTGGTGTCTGAGGCAGTGTTGGGTGGTGGTGTCTAAGGCAGTGTTGGGTGGTAGTGCTTCAGGCAGTTTTATGTGGTGGTGTCTGAGGCAGTGTTGGGTAGTGGTGTCTGAGGCAGTGGTGGGTGGTGGTGTCTAAGGCGGTGTTGGTTGGTGGTTGTGTCAGAGGCAGTGTTGGGTGGTTGTGTCAGCGGCAGTGTTGGGTGGTGGTGTTTGAGGCTTTAGTTGTGTGGTGGTGTCTGAGGCAGTGGATGGGCGGTGGTGTCTGAGGCAGTGTTGGGTAGTGGTTTATGAGGAAGTGTAGGGTGGTGGTGTCTAACGCAGTGTTGGTTGGTGGTTGTGTCAGAGGCAGTGTTGGGTGGTGGTGTCTGAGGTTTTAATTGGGTGGTGGTGTCTGAGGCAGTGGTTGGGCGGTGGTGTCTGAGGCAGTGTTGGGTGGTAGTGTCTGAGACAGTGTTGGGTAGTGGTGTCTGAGGCAGTGTTGGGTGGTGATGTTTGAGGCAGTGTTGGGTGGTGGTGTCTGAGGCAGTGTTGGGTGGTGGTGTCTGAGGCAGTGTTGGGTGGTGATGTTTGAGGCAGTGTTGGGTGGTGGTGTCTGATGTAGTGTTGGGTGGTGGTGTCTGACGCAGTGTTGGGTGGTGGTATCTGAGGCAGTTTTGGGTGGTGGTGTCTGAGGCAGTGTTGGGTGGTAGTGTCTGGGGCAGTGTTGGGTGGTGGTGTCTGAGGCAGTGTTGGGTGGTGGTGTCTGAGGCAGTGTTGGGTGGTGGTGTCTGATGTAGTGTTGGGTTTTGGTGTCTGAGGCAGTGTTGGGTGGTGGTGTCTGAGGCAATAGTGGGTAGTGGTGTCTGAGGCAATGTTGGGTGGTGGTGTCTGAGGCAGTGTTGGATGGTGGTGTCTGAGGCAGTGTTGGGTGGTGGTGTCTAAGGCAGTGTTGGGTGGTGGTGTCTAAGGCAGTGTTGGGTGGTGGTGTCTGAGGCAGTGTTGGGTGGTGGTGTCTGAGGCAGTGTTGGGTGGTGGGGTCTGATGTAGTGTTGGGTTTTGGTGTCTGAGGCAGTGTTGGGTGGTGGTGTCTGAGGCAATAGTGGGTAGTGGTGTCTGAGGCAATGTTGGGTGGTGGTGTCTGAGGCAGTGTTGGATGGTGGTGTCTGAGGCAGTGTTGGGTGGTGGTGTCTAAGGCAGTGTTGGGTGGTGGTTTATTAGGCAGTGTTGGGTAGTGGTGTCTTAGGCAGTTTTGGGAGGTGGTGTCTGAGGCAGTGTTGGGTGGTGGTGTCTGAGGCAGTGTTGGGTGGTGATGTCTGAGGCAGTGTTGGGTGGTGGTGTCTGAGGCAGTGTTGGGTGGTGGTGTCTGAGGCAGTGTTGGGTGGTGGTGTCTGAGGCAATGTTGGGTGGTGGTGTCTGAGGCAGTGTTGTGTGGTGGTGTATGATGTATTGTTGGATGGTGGTGTCTGGTGCAGTGTTGGGTGGTGGTGTCTGAGGCAGTGTTGGGTGGAAATGTCTGATGTAGTGTTGGGTGGTGGTGTCTAAGGCAGTGTTGGGTGGTGGTGTCTGAGGCAATGTTGGGTGGTGGTGTCTGAGGCAGTGTTGGGGGGTGGTGTCTGAGGCAGTAATGGCTGGTGGTATCTGAGGCAGTGTTGGGTGGTGGTGTCTGCGGCAGTGTTGGGTGGTGGTGTCTGAGGCAGTGTTGGGTGGTGGTGTCTAAGGCAATGTTAGGTGGTAGTGTCTGAGGCAGTGTTGGGTGGTGGTATCTGAGGCATTAGTTGGGAGGTGGTGTCTGAGGCAGTATTGATTGGTGGTGTCTTAGGCAGTTTTGGGTGGTGGTATCTGAGGCAGTGTTGGGTGGTGGTGTCTGAGGCAGTGTTGGGTGGTGGTGTCTAAGGCAGTGTTGGGTGGTAGTGCTTCAGGCAGTTTTATGTGGTGGTGTCTGAGGCAGTGTTGGGTAGTGGTGTCTGAGGCAGTGGTGGGTGGTGGTGTCTAAGGCGGTGTTGGTTGGTGGTTGTGTCAGAGGCAGTGTTGGGTGGTTGTGTCAGCGGCAGTGTTGGGTGGTGGTGTTTGAGGCTTTAGTTGTGTGGTGGTGTCTGAGGCAGTGGATGGGCGGTGGTGTCTGAGGCAGTGTTGGGTAGTGGTTTATGAGGAAGTGTAGGGTGGTGGTGTCTAACGCAGTGTTGGTTGGTGGTTGTGTCAGAGGCAGTGTTGGGTGGTGGTGTCTGAGGTTTTAATTGGGTGGTGGTGTCTGAGGCAGTGGTTGGGCGGTGGTGTCTGAGGCAGTGTTGGGTGGTAGTGTCTGAGACAGTGTTGGGTAGTGGTGTCTGAGGCAGTGTTGGGTGGTGATGTTTGAGGCAGTGTTGGGTGGTGGTGTCTGAGGCAGTGTTGGGTGGTGGTGTCTGAGGCAGTGTTGGGTGGTGATGTTTGAGGCAGTGTTGGGTGGTGGTGTCTGATGTAGTGTTGGGTGGTGGTGTCTGACGCAGTGTTGGGTGGTGGTATCTGAGGCAGTTTTGGGTGGTGGTGTCTGAGGCAGTGTTGGGTGGTAGTGTCTGGGGCAGTGTTGGGTGGTGGTGTCTGAGGCAGTGTTGGGTGGTGGTGTCTGAGGCAGTGTTGGGTGGTGGTGTCTGAGGCAGTGTTGGGTGGTGGTGTCTGGGGCAGTGTTGGGTGGTGGTGTCTGGGGCAGTGTTGGGTGGTGGTGTCTGAGGCAGTGTTGGGTGGTGGTGTCTGAGGCAGTGTTGCGTGGTGGTGTCTGAGGCAGTGTTGGGTGGTGGTGTCTGAGGCAGTGTTGGGTGGTGGTGTCTGAGGCAGTGTTGGGTGGTGGTGTCTGAGGCAGTGTTGGGTAGTGGTTTATTAGGCAGTGTTGGGTGGTGGTGGCTTAGGCAGTTTTGGGTGGTGGTATCTGAGGCAGTGTTGGGTGGTGGTGTCTGAGGCAGTGTTGGGTGGTAGTGTCTGAGACAGTGTTGGGTAGTGGTGTCTGAGGCAGTGTTGGGTGGTGGTGTCTAAGGCAGTTTTGGGTGGTGGTATCTGAGGCAGTGTTGGGTGGTGGTGTCTGAGGCAATGTTAGGTGGTAGTGTCGGAGACAGTGTTGGGTAGTGGTGTCTGAGGCAGTGTTGTGTGGTGGTGTCTGAGGCAGTGTTGGGTGGTGATGTCTGAGGCAGTGGATGGGTGGTGGTGTCTGAGAAAGTGTTGGGTGGTGGTGTCTGAGGCAGTGGTTGGGTGGTGGTGTCTGAGGCAGTGGACGGGTGATGGTGTCTGAGGCAGGCTAGGGTGGTGGTGTCTGAGGCAGTGTTGGGTAGGGGTTTATGAGGCAGTGTTGGATGGTGGTGTCTGATGTAGTGTTGGGTGGTGGTGTCTGATGTAGTGTTGGGTGGTGGTGTCTGAGGCAGTGTTGGGTGGTGGTATCTGAGGCAGTTTTGGGTGGTGGTGTCTGAGGCAGTGTTGGGTGGTAGTGTCTGGGGCAGTGTTTGGTGGTGGTGTCTGAGGCAGTGTTGGGTGGTGGTGTCTGAGGCAGTGTTGGGTGGTGGTGTCTGAGGCAGTGTTGGGTGGTGGTGTCTGAGGCAGTGTTGGGTGGTGGTGTCTGGGGCAGTGTTGGGTGGTGGTGTCTGAGGCAGTGTTGGGTGGTGGTGTCTGAGGAAGTGTTGCGTGGTGGTGTCTGAGGCAGTGTTGGGTGGTGGTGTCTGAGGAAGTGTTGGGTGGTGGTGTCTGAGGCAGTGTTGGGTGGTGGTGTCTGAGGCAGTGTTGGGTAGTGGTTTATTAGGCAGTGTTGGGTGGTGGTGGCTTAGGCAGTTTTGGGTCTTGGTATCTGAGGCAGTGTTGGGTGGTGGTGTCTGAGGCAGTGTTGGGTGGTAGTGTCTGAGACAGTGTTGGGTAGTGGTGTCTGAGGCAGTGTTGGGTGGTGGTGTCTAAGGCAGTTTTGGGTGGTGGTATCTGAGGCAGTGTTGGGTGGTGGTGTCTGAGGCAATGTTAGGTGGTAGTGTCTGAGACAGTGTTGGGTAGTGGTGTCTGAGGCAGTGTTGTGTGGTGGTGTCTGAGGCAGTGTTCGGTGGTGATGTCTGAGGCAGTGGATTGGTGGTGGTGTCTGAGAAAGTGTTGGGTGGTGGTGTCTGAGGCAGTGGTTGGGTGGTGGTGTCTGAGGCAGTGGACGGGTGATGGTGTCTGAGGCAGGCTTGGGTGGTGGAGTCTGAGGCAGTGTTGGGTAGGGGTTTATGAGGCAGTGTTGGGAGGTGGTGTCTGAGGCAGTGTTGGGTGGTGGTGTCTGGGGCAGTGTTGGTTGGTGGTGTCTGAGGCAGTGTTGGGTGGTAGTGTATGAGGCAGTGTTGGGTGGTGGTGTCTGTCAGTGTTGGGTGGTGGTGTCTGAGGCAGTGTTGGATGGTGGTGTCTGAGGCAGTGTTGGGTTTTGGTGTCTGAGGCAGCGTTGGGTGGTGGTGTCTGAGGCAGTGGACGGGTGATGGTGTCTGAGATAGTGTTAGGTGCTGGTGTCTGAGGCAGTGTTGGGTGGTGGTGTCTGAGTCAGTGTTGGATGGTGGTGTCTGAGGCAGTGGTTGGGTGGTGGTGTCTGAGGCAGTTGATGGGTGGTGGTGTCTGAGACAGTGTTGGGTGGTGGCGTCGGAGGCAGTGGTTGGGTGGTGATGTCTAAGGCAGTGGTTGGGTTGTGGTGTCTGAGGCAGTGTTGGGTGGTGATGTCTGAGGCAGTGTTGGGTAGTGGTGTCTGAGGCAGTGTTGTGTGGTGGTGTCTGAGGCAGTGTTGGGTGGTGATGTCTGAGGCAGTGGATGGGTGGTGGTGTCTGAGAAAGTGTTGGGTGGTGGTGTCTGAGTCAGTGTTGGATGGTGGTGTCTGAGGCAGTGGTTGGGTGGTGGTGTCTGAGGCAGTTGATGGGTGGTGGTGTCTGAGACAGTGTTGGGTGGTGGCGTCGGAGGCAGTGGTTGGGTGGTGATGTCTAAGGCAGTGGTTGGGTTGTGGTGTCTGAGGCAGTGTTGGGTGGTGATGTCTGAGGCAGTGTTGGGTGATGGTGTCTGAGGAAGTGTTGCGTGGATGTGTCTGAGGCAGTGTTGGGTGGTGGTGTCTGAGGTAGTGTTGGGTGGTGGTGTCTGAGGCAGTGTTGGGTGGTGGTGTCTGAGGCAGTGTTGGGTGGTGGTGTCTGAGACAGTGTTGGGTTGTGACGTCTGAGGCAGTGGTTGAGTGGTGATTTCTGAGGCAGTGGTTGCGTTGTGGTGTCTGAGGCAGTTTTGGGTGGTGGTGTCTGAGGCAGTGTTGGGTGGTAGTGTCTGAGGCAGTGTTGGGTGGTGGTGTCTGAGGCAGTGTTGGGTGGTGGTGTCTGAGGCAGTGTTGAGTGGTGGTGTCTGCGGCAGTGTTGGGTGGTGGTGTCTGAGGCAGTGTTGGGTGGTAGTGTCTGAGGCAGTGTTGGGTGGTGGTGTCTGAAGAAGTGTTGCGTGGATGTGTCTGAGGCAGTGTTGGGTGGTGGTGTCTAAGGCAGTTTTGGGTGGTGGTATCTGAGGCATTAGTTGGGTGGTGGTGACTGAGGCAATATTGGTTGGTGGTGTCTTAGGCAGTTTTGGGTGGTGGTATCTGAGGCAGTGTTGGGTGGTGGTGTCTGAGGCAGTGTTGGGTGGTGGTGTCTGAGGGAATGTTAGGTGGTAGTGTCTGAGACAGTGTTGGGTAGTGGTGTCTGAGGCAATATTGGGTGGTGGTGTCTAAGGCAGTTTATGGTGGTGGTATCTGAGGCAGTGTTGGGTGGTGGTGTCTGAGGCAATGTTAGGTGGTAGTGTCTGAGACAGTGTTGGGTAGTGGTGTCTGAGGCAGTGTTGTGTGGTGGTGTCTGAGGCAGTGTTCGGTGGTGATGTCTGAAGCAGTGGATGGGTGGTGGTGTCTGAGAAAGTGTTGGGTGGTGGTGTCTGAGGCAGTGGTTGGGTGGTGGTGTCTGAGGCAGTGGACGGGTGATGGTGTCTGAGGCAGGCTTGGGTGGTGGAGTCTGAGGCAGTGTTGGGTAGGGGTTTATGAGGCAGTGTTGGGAGGTGGTGTCTGAGGCAGTGTTGGGTGGTGGTGTCTGGGGCAGTGTTGGTTGGTGGTGTCTGAGGCAGTGTTGGGTGGTAGTGTATGAGGCAGTGTTGGGTGGTGGTGTCTGTCAGTGTTGGGTGGTGGTGTCTGAGGCAGTGTTGGATGGTGGTGTCTGAGGCAGTGTTGGGTTTTGGTGTCTGAGGCAGCGTTGGGTGGTGGTGTCTGAGGCAGTGGACGGGTGATGGTGTCTGAGATAGTGTTAGGTGGTGGTGTCTGAGGCAGTGTTGGGTGGTGGTGTCTGAGTCAGTGTTGGATGGTGGTGTCTGAGGCAGTTGATGGGTGGTGGTGTCTGAGACAGTGTTGGGTGGTGGCGTCGGAGGCAGTGGTTGGGTGGTGATGTCTAAGGCAGTGGTTGGGTTGTGGTGTCTGAGGCAGTGTTGGGTGGTGATGTCTGAGGCAGTGTTGGGTAGTGGTGTCTGAGGCAGTGTTGTGTGGTGGTGTCTGAGGCAGTGTTGGGTGGTGATGTCTGAGGCAGTGGATGGGTGGTGGTGTCTGAGAAAGTGTTGGGTGGTGGTGTCTGAGTCAGTGTTGGATGGTGGTGTCTGAGGCAGTGGTTGGGTGGTGGTGTCTGAGGCAGTTGATGGGTGGTGGTGTCTGAGACAGTGTTGGGTGGTGGCGTCGGAGGCAGTGGTTGGGTGGTGATGTCTAAGGCAGTGGTTGGGTTGTGGTGTCTGAGGCAGTGTTGGGTGGTGATGTCTGAGGCAGTGTTGGGTGATGGTGTCTGAGGAAGTGTTGCGTGGATGTGTCTGAGGCAGTGTTGGGTGGTGGTGTCTGAGGTAGTGTTGGGTGGTGGTGTCTGAGGCAGTGTTGGGTGGTGGTGTCTGAGGCAGTGTTGGGTGGTGGTGTCTGAGACAGTGTTGGGTTGTGACGTCTGAGGCAGTGGTTGAGTGGTGATTTCTGAGGCAGTGGTTGCGTTGTGGTGTCTGAGGCAGTTTTGGGTGGTGGTGTCTGAGGCAGTGTTGGGTGGTAGTGTCTGAGGCAGTGTTGGGTGGTGGTGTCTGAGGCAGTGTTGGGTGGTGGTGTCTGAGGCAGTGTTGAGTGGTGGTGTCTGCGGCAGTGTTGGGTGGTGGTGTCTGAGGCAGTGTTGGGTGGTAGTGTCTGAGGCAGTGTTGGGTGGTGGTGTCTGAAGAAGTGTTGCGTGGATGTGTCTGAGGCAGTGTTGGGTGGTGGTGTCTAAGGCAGTTTTGGGTGGTGGTATCTGAGGCATTAGTTGGGTGGTGGTGACTGAGGCAATATTGGTTGGTGGTGTCTTAGGCAGTTTTGGGTGGTGGTATCTGAGGCAGTGTTGGGTGGTGGTGTCTGAGGCAGTGTTGGGTGGTGGTGTCTGAGGGAATGTTAGGTGGTAGTGTCTGAGACAGTGTTGGGTAGTGGTGTCTGAGGCAGTATTGGGTGGTGGTGTCTAAGGCAGTTTATGGTGGTGGTATCTGAGGCAGTGTTGGGTGGTGGTGTCTGAGGCAATGTTAGGTGGTAGTGTCTGAGAGAGTGTTGGGTAGTGGTGTCTGAGGCAGTGTTGTGTGGTGGTGTCTGAGGCAGTGTTGGGTGCTGATGTCTGAGGCAGTGGATGGGTGGTGGTGTCTGAGAAAGTGTTGGGTGGTGGTGTCTGAGGCAGTGGTTGGGTGGTGGTGTCTGAGGCAGTGGACGGGTGATGGTGTCTGAGGCAGTGGACGGGTGATGGTGTCTGAGGCAGTGTTGGGTAGGGGTTTATGAGGCAGTGTTGGGAGGTGGTGTCTGAGGCAGTGTTGGGTGGTGGTGTATGGGGCAGTGTTGGTTGGTGGTGTCTGAGGCAGTGTTGGGTGGTAGTGTCTGGGGCAGTGTTGGGTGGTGGTGTCTGAGGCAGTGTTGGGTGGTGGTGTCTGAGGCAGTGTTGGGTGGTGCTGTCTGAGGCAGTGTTGCGTGGTGGTGTCTGAGGCAGTGTTGGGTGGTGGTGTCTGAGGCAGTGTTGGGTGGTGGTGTCTGAGGCAGTGTTGGGTGGTGGTGTCTGAGGCAGTGTTGGGTGGTGGTGTCTGAGGCAGTGTTGGGTAGTGGTTTATTAGGCAGTGTTGGGTGGTGGTGGCTTAGGCAGTTTTGGGTGGTGGTATCTGAGGCAGTGTTGGGTGGTGGTGTCTGAGGCAGTGTTGGGTGGTAGTGTCTGAGACAGTGTTGGGTAGTGGTGTCTGAGGCAGTGTTGGGTGGTGGTATCTAAGGCAGTTTTGGGTGGTGGTATCTGAGGCAGTGTTGGGTGGTGGTGTCTGAGGCAATGTTAGGTGGTAGTGTCTGAGACAGTGTTGGGTAGTGGTGTCTGAGGCAGTGTTGTGTGGTGGTGTCTGAGGCAGTGTTGGGTGGTGATGTCTGAGGCAGTGGATGGGTGGTAGTGTCTGAGACAGTGTTGTGTAGTGGTGTCTGAGGCAGTGTTGTGTGGTGGTGTCTGAGGCAGTGTTGGGTGGTGATGTCTGAGGCAGTGGATGGGTGGTGGTGTCTGAGAAAGTGTTGGGTGGTGGTGTCTGAGGCAGTGGTTGGGTGGTGGTGTCTGAGGCAGTGGACGGGTGATGGTGCCTGAGGCAGGCTTGGGTGGTGGTGTCTGAGGCAGTGTTGGGTAGGGGTTTATGAGGCAGTGTTGGATGGTGGTGTCTGATGTAGTGTTGGGTGGTGGTGTCTGATGTAGTGTTGGGTGGTGGTGTCTGAGGCAGTGTTGGGTGGTGGTATCTGAGGCAGTTTTGGGTGGTGGTGTCTGAGGCAGTGTTGGGTGGTAGTGTCTGGGGCAGTGTTTGGTGGTGGTGTCTGAGGCAGTGTTTTGTGGTGGTGTCTGAGGCAGTGTTGGGTGGTGGTGTCTGAAGCAGTGTTGGGTGGTGGTGTCTGAGGCAGTGTTGGGTGGTGGTGTCTGGGGCAGTGTTGGGTGGTGGTGTCTGAGGCAGTGTTGGGTGGTGGTGTCTGAGGCAGTGTTGCGTGGTGGTGTCTGAGGCAGTGTTGGGTGGTGGTGTCTGAGGCAGTGTTGGGTGGTGGTGTCTGAGGCAGTGTTGGGTGGTGGTGTCTGAGGCAGTGTTGGGTAGTGGCTAATTAGGCAGTGTTGGGTGGTGGTGGCTTAGGCAGTTTTGGGTGGTGGTATCTGAGGCAGTGTTAGGTGGTGGTGTCTGAGGCAGTGTTGGGTGGTAGTGTCTGAGACAGTGTTGGGTAGTGGTGTCTGAGGCAGTGTTGGGTGGTGGTGTCTAAGGCAGTTTTGGGTGGTGGTATCTGAGGCAGTGTTGGGTGGTGGTGTCTGAGGCAATGTTAGGTGGTAGTGTCTGAGACAGTGTTGGGTAGTGGTGTCTGAGGCAGTGTTGTGTGGTGGTGTCTGAGGCAGTGTTCGGTGGTGATGTCTGAGGCAGTGGATGGGTGGTGGTGTCTGAGAAAGTGTTGGGTGGTGGTGTCTGAGGCAGTGGTTGGGTGGTGGTGTCTGAGGCAGTGGACGGGTGATGGTGTCTGAGGCAGGCTTGGGTGGTGGTGTCTGAGGCAGTGTTGGGTAGGGGTTTATGAGGCAGTGTTGGGAGGTGGTGTCTGAGGCAGTGTTGGGTGGTGGTGTCTGGGGCAGTGTTGGTTGGTGGTGTCTGAGGCAGTGTTGGGTGGTAGTGTATGAGGCAGTGTTGGGTGGTGGTGTCTGTCAGTGTTGGGTGGTGGTGTCTGAGGCAGTGTTGGATGGTGGTGTCTGAGGCAGTGTTGGGTTTTGGTGTCTGAGGCAGCGTTGGGTGATGGTGTCTGAGGCATTGGACGGGTGATGGTGTCTGAGATAGTGTTGGGTGGTGGTGTCTGAGGCAGTGTTGGGTGGTGGTGTCTGAGTCAGTGTTGAATGGTGGTGTCTGAGGCAGTGGTTGGGTGGTGGTGTCTGAGGCAGTTGATGGGTGGTGGTGTCTGAGACAGTGTTGGGTGGTGGCGTCGGAGGCAATGGTTGGGTGGTGATGTCTAAGGCAGTGGTTGGGTTGTGGTGTCTGAGGCAGTGTTGGGTGGTGATGTCTGAGGCAGTGTTGGGTAGTGGTGTCTGAGGCAGTGTTGTGTGGTGGTGTCTGAGGCAGTGTTGGGTGGTGATGTCTGAGGCAGTGGATGGGTGGTGGTGTCTGAGAAAGTGTTGGGTGGTGGTGTCTGAGTCAGTGTTGGATGGTGGTGTCTGAGGCAGTGGTTGGGTGGTGGTGTCTGAGGCAGTGTTGGGTGGTAGTGTCTGAGGCAGTGTTGGGTGGTGGTGTCTGAAGAAGTGTTGCGTGGATGTGTCTGAGGCAGTGTTGGGTGGTGGTGTCTGAGGCAGTGTTGGGTGGTGGTGTCTAAGGCAGTTTTGGGTGGTGGTATCTGAGGCATTAGTTGGGTGGTGGTGACTGAGGCAATATTGGTTGGTGGTGTCTTAGGCAGTTTTGGGTGGTGGTATCTGAGGCAGTGTTGGGGGGTGGTATCTGAGGCAGTGTTGGGTGGTGGTGTCTGAGGCAATGTTAGGTGGTAGTGTCTGAGACAGTGTTGGGTAGTGGTGTCTGAGGCAGTGTTGTGTGGTGGTGTCTGAGGCAGTGTTGGGTGCTGATGTCTGAGGCAGTGGATGGGTGGTGGTGTCTGAGAAAGTGTTGGGTGGTGGTGTCGGAGGTAGTGGTTGGGTGGTGGTGTCTGAGGCAGTGGACGGGTGATGGTGTCTGAGGCAGTGTTGGGTGGTGGTTTATTAGGCAGTGTTGGGTAGTGGTGTCTTAGGCAGTTTTGGGAGGTGGTGTCTGAGGCAGTGTTGGGTGGTGGTGTCTGAGGCAGTGTTGGGTGGTGATGTCTGAGGCAGTGTTGAGTGGTGGTGTCTGAGGCAGTGTTGGGTGGTGGTGTCTGAGGCAGTGTTGGGTGGTGGTGTCTGAGGCAATGTTGGGTGGTGGTGTCTGAGGCAGTGTTGTGTGGTGGTGTATGATGTAGTGTTGGATGGTGGTGTCTGGGGCAGTGTTGGGTGGTGGTGTCTGAGGCAGTGTTGGGTGGAAATGTCTGATGTAGTGTTGAGTGGTGGTGTCTAAGGCAGTGTTGGGTGGTGGTGTCTGAGGCAATGTTGGGTGGTGGTGTCTGAGGCAGTGTTGGGGGGTGGTGTCTGAGGCAGTGATGGCTGGTGGTGTCTGAGGCAGTGTTGGGTGGTGGTGTCTGCGGCAGTGTTGGGTGGTGGTGTCTGAGGCAGTGTTGGGTGGTGGTGTCTAAGGCAATGTTAGGTGGTAGTGTCTGAGGCAGTGTTGGGTGGTGGTATCTGAGGCATTAGTTGGGAGGTGGTGTCTGAGGCAGTATTAGTTGGTGGTGTCTTAGGCAGTTTTGGGTGGTGGTATCTGAGGCAGTGTTGGGTGGTGGTGTCTGAGGCAGTGTTGGGTGGTGGTGTCTAAGGCAGTGTTGGGTGGTAGTGCTTCAGGCAGTTTTATGTGGTGGTGTCTGAGGCAGTGTTGGGTAGTGGTGGCTGAGGCAGTGTTGGGTGGTGGTGTCTAAGGCGGTGTTGGTTGGTGGTTGTGTCAGAGGCAGTGTTGGGTGGTTGTGTCAGCGGCAGTGTTGGGTGGTGGTGTTTGAGGCTTTAGTTGTGTGGTGGTGTCTAAGGCAGTGGTTGGGCGGTGGTGTCTGAGGCAGTGTTGGGTAGTGGTTTATGAGGAAGTGTAGGGTGGTGGTGTCTAACGCAGTGTTGGTTGGTGGTTGTGTCAGAGGCAGTGTTGGGTGGTGGTGTCTGAGGTTTTAATTGGGTGGTGGTGTCTGAGGCAGTGGTTGGGCGGTGGTGTCTGAGGCAGTGTTGGGTTGTAGTGTCTGAGACAGTGTTGGTTGGTGGTGTCTGAGGCAGTGAATGGGTGGTAATGTCTGAGGCAATGTTGGGTGGTGGTGTCTGAGGCAGTGTTGGGTGGTGATGTTTGAGGCAGTGTTGGGTGGTGGTGTCTGAGGCAGTGTTGGGTGGTGGTGTCTGAGGCAGTGTTGGGTGGTGGTGTCTGAGGCAATGTTGGGTGGTGGTGTCTGAGGCAGTGTTGGGTGGTGGTGTATGATGTAGTGTTGGGTGGTGGTGTCTGGGGCAGTGTTGGGTGGTGGTGTCTGAGGCAGTGTTGGGCGGTAGTGTCTGATGTAGTGTTGGGTGGTGGTGTCTAAGGCAGTGTTGGGTGGTGGTGTCTGAGGCAATGTTGGGTGGTGGTGTCTGAGGCAGTGTTGGGTGGTGGTGACTGAGGCAGTGTTGGCTGGTGGTGTCGGAGGCAGTGTTGGGTGGTGGTGTCTGCGGCAGTGTTGGGTGGTGGTGTCTGAGGCAGTGTTGGGTGGTGGTGTCTGAAGAAGTGTTGCGTGGATGTGTCTGAGGCAGTGTTGGGTGGTGGTGTCTGAGGCAGTGTTGAGTGGTGGTGTCTGAGGCAATGTTAGGTGGTAGTGTCTGAGGCAGTGTTGGGTGGTGGTATCTGAGGCATTAGTTGGGTGGTGGTGTCTGAGGCAGTATTGGTTGGTGGTGTGCTAGGCAGTTTTGGGTGGTGGTATCTGAGGCAGTGTTGGGTGGTGGTGTCTGAGGCAATGTTAGGTGGTAGTGTCTGAGACAGTGTTGGGTAGTGGTGTCTGAGGCAGTGTTGGGTGGTGGTGTCTAAGGCAGTTTTGGGTGGTGTTATCTGAGGCAGTGTTGGGTGGTGGTGTCTGAGGCAATGTTAGGTGGTAGTGTCTGAGACAGTGTTGAGTAGTGGTGTCTGAGGCAGTGTTGGGTGGTGATGTCTGAGGCAGTGGATGGGTGGTGGTGTCTGAGAAAGTGTTGGGAGGTGGTGTCTGAGGCAGTGTTGAGTGATGGTGTCTGAGGCAGTGGTTGGGTGGTGGTGTCTGAGGCAGTGGACGGGTGATGGTGTCTGAGGCAGGCTTGGGTGGTGGTGTCTGAGGCAGTGTTGGGTAGGGGTTTATGAGGCAGTGTTGGGTGGTGGTGTCTGAGGCAGTGTTGGGTGGTGGTGTCTGAGGCAGGTTTGGGTGGTGGTGTCTGAGTCAGTGTTGGGTGGTGGTGTCTGAGGCAGTGGTTGGGTGGTGGTGTCTGAGGCAGTGGTTGGGTGGTGGTGTTTGAGATAGTTTTGTGTGGTGGTGTCTGAGGCAGTGTTGGGTGGTGGTGTCTGAGGCAGTGGATGATTGGTGGTTTCTGATGTAGTGTTGGGTGGTGGTGTCTGAGGCATTGTTGGGTCGAGGTGTCTAAGGCAGTGTTGGGTGGTGGTGTCTGATGTAGTGTTGGGTGGTGGTGCCTGAGGCAGTAGAAGGGTGGTGGTGTCTGATGTAGTGTTGGGTGGTGGTGTCTGGGGAAGTGTTGGGTGGTGGTGACTGAGGCAGTAGTGGGTGGTGGTGTCTGAGGCAGTGTTGGGTGGTGGAGTCTGAGGCAATGATGGGTGGTGGTGCCTGAGGCAGTGTTGGGTGGTGGAGTCTGAGGCAATGATGGGTGGTGGTGTCCAAGGCAGTGTTGGTTGGTGGTTGCGTCTGAGGCAATGTTGGGTGGTGGTGTCTAAGGCAATGTTGGGTGGTGGTGTCTGAAGCAGTGGATAGGTAGTAGTGTCTGAGGCAGTGTTGTGTAGTGGTGACTGTAGCAGTGTTGGGAGGTGATGTCTGAGGCAGTGTTGGGTGGTGGTGTCTGAGGCAGTGTTGGGTGGTGGTGTCTGATGTAGTGCTGGGTGGTGGTGTCAGAGGCAGTGGATGGGTGGTGGTGTCTGATGTAGTGTTGGGTGGTGGTGTCTGAGGCAGTGTTGGGTGGTTGTGTCTGAGGCAGTGTTGGGTGGTGGTGACTGAGGTAGTTTTAGGTGGTGGTGTCTAAGGCAGTGTTGAGTGGTAGTGTCTAAGGCAGTGTTGGTTGAGGTTGCGTCTGAGGCAATGTTGGGTGGTGGTGTCTGAGGCAGTAGTTGATTGGTGGTGTCCGAGGCAGTGGTTGGGTGGTGGTGTCTGAGGCAATTTTGGGTGGTGTTGTCTGAGGCAGTGTTGGGTGGTGTTGTCTGAGGCAGTGTTGGGTGGTGTTGTCTGAGGCAATGTTGGGTGGTGTTGTCTGAGGCAGTGTTGGGTGGTAGTGTCTGAGGCAGTGTTCGGTAGTGGTGTCTGAGGCAGTGTTGGGTGGTGGTGTCTGAGGCAGTGTTGGGTGGTAGTGTCTGAGGCAGGGGATGGGTGGTGGTGTCTGAGGTAGTATTGGGTCGTGGTGTCTGAGGCAGTGTTGGGTGGTGGTGTCTGAGGCAGGTTTCGGTGGTAGTGTCTGAGTCAGTGTTAGGTGGTGGTGTCTGAGGCAGGGGATGGGTGGTGGTGTCTGAGGCAGTGTTGGGTGGTGGTGTTTGAGGCAGTCTTGGGTGGTGGTGTCTGAAGCAGTGGATGGGTGGTGGTGTCTGAGGCAGTCTTGGGTGGTGGTGTCTGAGATAGTGTTGGGTGGTGGTGTCTAAGGCACTGTTGGGTTGTTGTGTCTGAGGCAGTGTTGGTTGGTGGTTGTGTCAGAGGCAGTGTTGGTTGGTGGTTGTGTCAGAGGCAGTATTGGGTGGTTGTGTCAGAGGCAGTGTTAGGTGGTGGTGTCTGAGGCAGTGGATGATGGGTGGTTTCTGATGTAGTGTTGGGTGTTGGTGTCTGGGGAAGTGTTGGGTGGTGGTGACTGAGGCAGTAGTGGGTGGTGGTGTCTGAGGCATTGTTGGGTCGAGGTGTCTAAGGCAGTGTTGGGTGGTGGTGTCTGATGTAGTGCTGGGTGGTGGTGCCTGAGGCAGTAGATGGGTGGTGGTGTCTGATGTAGTGTTGGGTGGTGGTGTCTGTGGAAGTGTTGGGTGGTGGTGACTGAGGCAGTAGTGGGTGGTGGTGTCTGAGGCAGTGTTGGGTGGTGGTGTCTTAGGCATTGTTGGGTCGAGGTGTCTAAGGCAGTGTTGGGTGGTGGTGTCTGATGTAGTGTTGGGTGGTGGTGCCTGAGGCAGTAGATGGGTGGTGGTGTCTGATGTAGTGTTGGGTGGTGGTGTCTGGGGAAGTGTTGGGTGGTGGAGACTGAGGCAGTAGTGGGTGGTGGTGTCTGAGGCAGTGTTGGGTGGTGGAGTCTGAGGCAATGATGGGTGGTGGTGCCTGAGGCAGTGTTGGGTGGTGGAGTCTGAGGCAATGATGGGTGGTGGTGTCTGAGGCAGTGTTGGTTGGTGGTTGCGTCTGAGGCAATGTTGGGTGGTGGTGTCTGAGGCAATGTTGGGTGATGGTGTCTGAAGCAGTGGATGGGTGGTAGTGTCTGAGGCAGTGTTGTGTAGTGGTGACTGTAGCAGTGTTGGGAGGTGATGTCTGAGGCAGTGTTGGGTGGTGGTGTCTGAGGCAGTGTTGGGTGGTGGGGTCTGATGTAGTGTTGGGTTTTGGTGTCTGAGGCAGTGTTGGGTGGTGGTGTCGTAGGCAGTGTTGGGTGGTGGTGTCTGAAAAAGTGTTGGGTGGTGGTGTCTGAGGCAGTGTTGGGTGGTGGTATCTGAGGTAGTGTTGGGTCGTGGTGTCTGAGGCAGTGTTGGGTGGTTGTGTCAGAGGCAGTGTTGGGTGGTGGTGTCTGAGGCTTTAGTTGAGTGGTGGTGTCTGAGGCAGTGGTTGGGCGGTGGTGTCTGAGGCAGTGTTGGGTGGTTGTGTCTGAGGCAGTGTTGGGTGATGGTGTCTGAGGCAGTGTTGGGTGGTGGTGGTTGGGGCAGTGGTGGGTGGTGTTGTCTGAGGCAATGTTGGGTGGTGGAGTCTGCGGCAGTGTTGGGTGGTAGTGTCTAAGGCAGTGTTGGTTGGAGGTTGTGTCTGAGGCAGTGTTGGGTGGTTGTGTCAGTGGCAGTGTTGGGTGGTGGTGTCTGAGGCATTAGTTGTGTGGTGGTGTCTGAGGCAGTGGTTGGGCGGTGGTGTCTGAGGCAGTGTTGGGTAGTGGTTTATGAGGAAGTGTTGGGTAGTGGTGTCTAAGGCAGTGTTGGTTGGTGGTTGTGTCAGAGGCAGTGTTGGGTGGTGGTGTCTGAGCCTTTAGTTGGGCGGTGGTGTCTGAGGCAGTGGTTGGGCGGTGGTGTCTGAGGCAGTGTTGGGTTGTAGTGTCTGAGGCAGTGTTGGGTGGTGGTGACTGTGGCAGTGTTGGGAGGTGATGTCTGAGGCAGTGTTGGGTAGTGGTGTCTGAGGCAATGTTGGGTGGTGGTGTCTGAGGCAATGTTGGGTGGTGGTGTCTGAGGCAGTGGATGGGTGCTAGTGTCTGAGGCAGTGTAGTGTAGTGGTGACTGTGGCAGTGTTGGGAGGTGATGTCTGAGGCAGTGTTGGGTTGTGGTGTCTGAGGCAGTGTTGGGTGGTGGTGTCTGAGGCAATGTTGGGTGGTGGTGTCTAAGGCAGTGTTGGGTGGTGGTGTCTGAGGCAGTGTTAGGTGGTGGTGTCTGAGGCAGTGGATGATTGGTGGTGTCTGAGGGAGTGTTGGGTGGTGGTGTCTGAGGCAGTGTTGGGTGGTGGTGTCTGATGTAGTGTTGGGTGGTGGTGTCTGAGGCAGTGGATGGGTGGTGGTGTCTGATGTAGTGTTGGGTGGTGGTGTCTGAGGCAGTGTTGGGTGGTTGTGCCTGAGGCAGTGTTGGGTGGTGGTGACTGAGGTAGTTTTAGGTGGTGGTGTCTAAGGCAGTGTTGAGTGGTAGTGTCTAAGGCAGTGTTGGTTGAGGTTGCGTCTGAGGCAATGTTTTGTGGTGGTGTCTGAGGCATTAGTTGATTGGTGGTGTCCGAGGCAGTGGTTGGGTGGTGGTGTCTGAGGCAATTTTGGGTGGTGTTGTCTGAGGCAGTGTTGGGTGGTGGCGTCTGAGGCAGTGTTGGGTAGTGGTGTCTGAGGCAGTGTTGGGTGGGAGTGTCTGAGGCAGGGGATGGGTGGTGGTGTCTGAGGTAGTGTTGGGTCGTGGTGTCTGAGGCAGTGTTATGTGGTGGTGTCTGAGGCAGGCTTCGGTGTTGGTGTCTGAGTCAGTGTTGGGTGGTGGTTTCTGAGGCAGTGGTTGGGTGGTGGTGTCTGAGGCAGTGGATGGGTGGTGGTGTCTGAGGCAGTGTTGGGTGGTGGTGTTTGAGGCAAAGGATGGGTGGTGGTGTCTGATGTTGTGTTGGGTGGTGGTGTCTGAGGCATTGTTGGTTGGTGGTGTCTAAGACAGTGTTGGGTGGTGGTGTCTGAAGCGGTGGAAGGGTGGTGGTGTCTGAGGCAGTCTTGGGTGGTGGTGTCTGAGATAGTGTTGGGTGGTGGTGTCTAAGGCAGTTTTATGTGGTGGTGTATGAGGCAGTGTTGGGTGGTGGTGTCTAAGGCAGTGTTGGTTGGTGGTTGTGTCAGAGGCAGTGTTGGGTGGTTGTGTCAGAGGCAGTGTTGGGTGGTGGTGTCTGAGGCTTTAGTTGTGTGGTGGTATCTGAGGCAGTGGTTGGGCGGTGGTGTCTGAGGCAGTGTTGGGTAGTGGTTTATGAGGAAGTGTTGGGTGATGGTGTCTAAGGCAGTGTTGGTTGGTGGTTGTGTCAGAGGCAGTGTTGGGTGGTGGTGTCTGCGGCAGTGTTGGGTTGTAGTGCTTGATGCAGTTTTGTGTGGTGGTATCTGAGGCAGTGTTGGGTGGTGGTGTCTGAGGTAGTTTTAGGTGGTGGTATCTGAATTAGTGTTGGGTGGTGGTGTCTGAGTCAGTGTTGGGTGGTAGTGTCAAAGGCAGTGTTGGTTGGAGATTGTTTCTGAGGCAGTGTTGGGTGGTGGTGTCTGAGGAAGTGTTGGGTGGTGGTGTCTGAGGCAGTGTTGGGTGGTGGTGTGTGAGGAAGTGTTGGGTGGTGGTGTCTGAGGCAGTGTTGGGTAGTGGTGTCTGAGGCAGTGTTGGGTGGTGGTGTCTGAGGCAGTGTTGGGTTGTGGTGTCTGAGGCAGTGTTGGGTGGTGGTGTCTGAGACAGTGTTGGGTGGTGGTGTGTGAGAGAGTGTTGGGTAGTGGTGTCTGAGGCAGTGTTGGGTAGTGGTGTCTGAGGCAGTGTTGGGTGGTGGTGTCTGAGGCAGTGTTGGGTGGTGGTGTCTGTGGCAGTGTTGGGTAGTGGTTTATTAAGCAGTGTTGGGTGGTGGTGTCTGAGGCAGTGTTGGGTGGTGGTGTCTGAGGCAGTGTTGGGTGGATGTGTCTGAGGCAGTGTTGGGTGGTGGTGTCTGAGGCAGTGATGGGTGATGGTGTCTGAGGCAGTGTTGGGTGGAGGTATCTGAGGCAGGGTTGGGTGGTGGTGTCTGATGTTGTGTTGGGTGGTGGTGTCTGAGGCAGTGTTGGGTGGTAGTGTCTGAGGCAGTGTTGGGTGGTAGTGTCTGACGCAGTGTTGGGTGGTGGTGTCTGAGGCGGTGTTTGGTGGTGGAGTCTGAGTCAGTGTTGGGTGGTGGTGTCTGGGGCAGTGTTGGGTGGTGGTGTCTGAGGCAGTGGATGATTGGTGGTGTCTGATGTAGTGTTGGGTGGTGGTGTCTGAGATAGTGTTGGGTGGGGGTGTCTGAGTCAGTGTTGGGTGGTTGTGAATGATGTAGTGTTGGGTGGTGGTGTGTGAGGCATTGTTGGGTGGTGGTGGTGTCTGGGCCAGTGTTGGGTGGTTGTGTCTGGGGCAGTGTTGGGTGATGGTATCTAAGGATATGGTTGTGTGGTGGTGTCTGAGGCAGTATTGGGTGGTGGTGTCTGAGACAGTGTTGGGTGGTGGTGTCTGAGGCAGTGTTGGGTGGTGGTGTCTGAGGCAGTGTTGGGTGGTGGTGTCTGAGGCAATGTTGGGTGGTGGTGTCTGAGGCAGTGGATGGGTGGTAGTGTCTGAGGCAGTGTTGTGTACTGGTGACTGTGGCAGTGTTGGGAGGTGATGTCTGAGGCAGTGTTGGGTTGTGGTGGTTAAGGCAGTGTTGGGTGGTGGTGTCTGAGGCAATGTTGGGTGGTGGTGTCTGAGGGATTGTTGGGTGGTGGTGTCTGAGGCAGTGTTGGGTGGTGGTGTCTGATGTAGTGTTGGGTGGTGGTGTCTGAGGCAGAGGATGGGTGGTGGTGTCTGATGTAGAGTTGGGTGGTGGTGTCTGAGGCAGTGTTGGGTGGTTGTGTCTGAGTCAATGTTGGGTGGTGGTGTCTGAGGCAGTGTTGGGTGGTGGTGTCTGATGTAGTGTTGGGTGGTGGTGTCTAAGGCAGTGTTGGGTGGTGGCGTCTGAGGCAGTGTTGGGTAGTGGTGTCTAAGGCAGTGTTGGGTGGTGGTGTCTGAGGCAGTCTTGGGTGGGAGTGTCTGAGGCAGGGGATGGGTGGTGGTGTCTGAGGTAGTGTTGGGTCGTGGTGTCTGAGGCAGTGTTGGGTGGTGGTTTCTGAGGCAGTGGTTGGGTGATGGTGTCTGAGGCAGTGGATTGGTTGTGGTGTCTGAGGCAGTGTTGGGTGGTGGTGTTTGTGGCAAAGGATGGGTGGTGGTGTCTGATGTTGTGTTGGGTGGTGGTGTCTGAGGCATTGTTGGTTGGTGGTGTCTAAGGCAGTGTTGGGTGGTGGTGTCTGAAGCAGTGAATGGGTGGTGGTGTCTGAGGCAGTCTTGGGTGGTGGTGTCTGAGATAGTGTTGGGTGGTGGTGTCTAAGGCAGTTTTATGTGGTGGTGTCTGAGGCAGTGTTGGGTAGTGGTTTATGATGAAGTGTTGGGTGGTGGTGTCTAAGGCAGTGTTGGTTGGTGGTTGTGTCAGAGGCAGTGTTGGGTGGTTGTGTCAGAGGCAGTGGTTGGGCGGTGGTGTCTGAGGCAGTGTTGGGTAGTGGTTTATGAGGAAGTGTTGGGTGATGGTGTCTAAGGCAGTGTTGGTTGGTGGTTGTGTCAGAGGCAGTGTTGGGTGGTTGTGTCAGAGGCAGTGTTGGGTGGTGGTGTCTGAGGCTATAGTTGTGTGGTGGTGTCTGAGGCAGTGGTTGGGCGGTGGTGTCTGAGGCAGTGTTGGGTAGTGGTTTATGAGGAAGTGTTGGGTTGTGGTGTCTAAGGCAGTGTTGGTTGGTGGTTGTGTCAGAGGCAGTGTTGGGTGGTGGTGTCTGAGGTTTTAATTGGGTGGTGGTGTCTGAGGCAGTGGTTGGGCGGTGGTGTCTGAGGCAGTGTTGGGTTGTAGTGTCTGAGGCAGTGTTGGTTGGTGGTGTCTGAGGCAGTGGATGGGTTGTAGTGTCTGAGGCAGTGTTGTGCGGTGGTGACTGTGGCAGTGTTGGGTGGTGGGTCTGAGGCAGT